>NW_019416467.1:0-53388 GCF_000390285.2 Anoplophora glabripennis | reverse complement strand
AATTTTATAGCACCTACTTTATATCAGCAAATTCAACTGATTTCGCCGCTATTGTTATTATTAATTAATGAAAATAATTTGTAGTTTTACTTAATAATATAATTTGACATAACTGATGTTACAACAAGTGTTCAATGTTTTGACCACCGACGTGTAAACACATTTGAACCCGTCTTACACAGTTTCTACGAACTAACACAAATTTTGTCTTGTTTCATCATAACACAAATGCTTGACCATAACACAAATGTTGTCTTGCTTCACCATAAAATAAAAAGATATTTTATACACTAACAACTAAAAAACTATTGTAAACACTATCGCAACGACATTAATACTAATTGTAAAATCGGATTTCAGTATTCGGAGTCGCTGGGGCAGCGTGACTCTTCACGCGCATCGCTTAAAGCGTACAACGTATGATTCTAGAGACTACAGTTGTCCAGCGATGTAGTGGTGAAAAGTACCACAACTTCAATATATTTTTTTTCATGACGCATCTATTCCCAAATTTTTTTGGATAAGTTCAATATGTATTATATTCAGAAACCACAGGCGCAAACCTGAAGATTTATCACGTGTAGAATTCTGGAGTGTTATAGAAAAAAAATGCAATGAAGGAGACAACTTTTATTTCTACTGTGTTGAGGCGTGTTTAAATAGCAGTGGAGGAAGTGTTTGAGACTATACTATTAAAATCAAGTGAGTAAGTAAACAGATATACAGGCTGTTACAAATTCGCTTCTCACTACAGGGATCTCGGAAATGGTAAGAGGTACGAAGTAGCTTAAATGGGGGCAAAGTTGCGTAATCAGGAGACTAACATTATGCCTCTAAAAAATCAAGGCTAACATTATTAGTTTTCGAAATATTCCGTTTTTGTTTCATTTCAGCCTTGTTTCAGGTGATATCGAAAAAAGAACACGTTCTCATGGCCACTTTTTGCCCTCTAACGAATGGCATAATCAATTTTTATATGTAACGTTTCGTCTCTCCGGGACCATCATCAACATCATTTTTTTAAATACGACCCTAGAAATTTTATTACATTTTTTGCAAGCCTTCATAACCCCCAATACTATACTGCCTCAGCTCGAACCAGATTCAGACGTTTTGTCTCGAAAAATTCATCTTCAGTGTATTCGTTCCAAATTTATCTAAATTATCGTACACTGTAAGTGTCGTTAGACCTTGTGAAATCCATCTAGTTATATAAACTATCACCACCACACGTTGCAATAAAACATTTATTATTATTAACTATTACCATCACTTGGTCATACTAACTCAATAAGTTGTTGCGTCAAAATAAAAACATTATTACAATAATTTTAATTTTATTATGACAAATTAATTCTTAAAAACGCATATGAACAACCAAAACGCCAACTGAATATTATTCTTTAAAAAATTTCAGTAAATATTCAAAAACATTTGGCAAAGGTTGAAAATGAAGATCAGCGTAATATTATCGGAATTTATTATATCTGTAACCGCAATTGTGAACGAGTATGTCAGATGTATTTGGATGAATATCCTGAAAAAAATAGATCGGAAATTGTTTGAATTTTGAGCACTCGAGAAGCCTAGAAATAACTATGGACACGGGAATAAAACTCTAATAATGTTTTATTTTAATACGTGGTGGTAATAGTTTAAATAACTAGACGGATTTCACAGAGTCTAACGACACTTACAGTGTACGATAATTCAATAAACAAAGAAATCTAAATAATGAATTTAGATAAATTTGGAACAAATGAATGAAGATGAATTTTTCGAGACAAGACGTCTGAATCGTTCGGACTGAGTCAGTACAGTATTGGAGGTCATGAAAGTTTGCGAAAAAATGTAATAAAATTTCCAGGGTCGTATTTAAAAAAAATGAAGTTGATGATGGTCCTGGAGAGACGAAAGGTTACATAGAAAAACTGATTATGCCATTCGATAGCGGTCAAAAAGTGGCCATGAGAAAGTGTTCTTCTTTTTTCAATATCACCTCAAACAAGGCTAAAATGAAACATGGATTTCCAAAATTTCGTTTTTTTTTCAAATATTTCAAGAACTAATCATGTTAGACTTGATTTTTTAGTGGCATAATGTTGGTCCCTAATTTAAGCTAGTTTGTATTTCTTACCGATTTCGCTATCCCTGTAGTGAGAAGCGAATTTGTAACAGCCTGTAGATCTACTTATTTTTGTGTATTTTATTTATTATTATTTATTTATTACTGTTTGATTTTTTTGTTAATTCGTTAGGTATTGTTTATATTTAAAAAAAGTAAATTTTCGTTTATGTGGGATTATAGAGCTCCCACTCAATAAAAGTAACGCGACAAAAAGCAGTAAATTTGCCTTTTAGTAAAATTCTCAACCTTTTATTTAAATTATGACATTTGGCAACAATACATTCCGCAGTCCTCATGTGTATATGTGCTGCGACTACACGCGCCGTTATTTGAGGCCACTCTAGCTTGTCCAGTGGCGGGACATGAAAAATTACGAAAAAAAAGTAAAAAAAATCAGGTTTCATGACAGAATTTGAGGAAACAAACTTATGATATGTGTTTCTAAAAGTCAGAGGCAGCCCCCATATAAATATGGTCATAATTCAAAGTTACAGCCGGCATGTATGTGTATTTTGTATGTTTTTTTTTCAGTGTGTGATTTTTGGTTAGACAAAACTAGTTTTATAAAAATAACCATTGACTGAGCCTTTTGGCGCAAGGGTTTATTTCATTAACTTTTTATTTTTTTTCACAGGTTGCAAAATACGCAAAAAATAAAGAAAAAAAACTGTAGATAATACTTCATGTAAAGTTTTTTTTTAACCTCGAGTGAACCGTTCTGTAACCGGTTTGTTGTCCATAGTTTTGAAACACCCTGTATACGAAATAAAATTTAAAATGCAAGGATTTAATTATTCCAGCAAAAACTAGGAAACATTGAACAAAACATTTAGCCTGATTTCCCATCGCATTAGATTTTTATCCTTCTGCTTCAGGACATACAATTTTTTTAAACGTTAAAAAAAAGGTTTGACACGTTGCTTTCCCCGCACGTCAAGCACTTCCCAAAAATAAATTCACAACAACCCCTGACCCCGGCCCTCTCGCTCCACCGGGCATCCATCTTTCACAGTACATAAAGTTCCAAAGGCCCCCGCAATCCGGCCGGGCCGTCAAACGCCGGCCTACTGCGTATGATTTGTGCGTGCCAGCCCGACCCTGCACCCTCTAGCCCCCAAAACGCGTTTCACCGCGGGAAGCAATCATAACTCAAGTTAATAATCCAGAGTGCCGCGAGCTCGATTCTCGCCCTTAACGCGACGGGGCGTAAGGGTCGGTTCAGACAAAGACGAGCGAGAAGGGAGGGAGGCGGCTTTCGCCCTCGCCAGGGCAGTGGCGTGACAAAAGGAGGCTACGGGCTATAAATCTCTTTTAATTACACAATAATTCTAATGAGGGATTGGAGGTGAGAGATATCGCTAATGGAATGATATGGTTTTGAGGGCCGTTCCGAGCGAACCGGTGCTTTCGAAACAATTTTATGGCTTGGAAGGTGCCGCGAATAGGTTGATTTAGTGTTGGAGTTTCGACCCGGGGGGTAGACCGGATTTATTATTTTTCGCGCACGGTACAATGTACCTACAGGACGCTGAATGTGTTAATGGGATGTAGGATTTTTACTGAAAGACTAAAAGCAAATAATAATTGATAAACAAAATATTTGAACACAGTTTTAAGCGGTAGGTTCTACTACATGTGGTGCACTGAAAGAAATGCGTTTTATTCTTTATTAGAATTCTATATACCATTATAAGACCATTGTATACTATATGTGACAGTTAAACAGGTGAATATTGGATATAAAACGCGTATTGCTAGCACAGTTGTATAGTGACTATAAACCTTATTCTTTATTAAATTATTGTATAACTAGTATACAACGTTTTTTATACCCTTTACGAAATAATAGCAATAACTGTTATTAAAGTGTTCCATATCGTTATTAGAACATCTAGTACTGGTTATAAGTTTTATAATAATAAATGTATTAAACTGTTGTATACTCTGTATGAGTTAAAAACATATGTCATTAAGTTTTCAGAAATTTTATTGGATAACTGTAATTACAAGCTAAGGTTCTAATGTAAACATACATAAAACATACTTTTAAGCATTAAAAATGATGACAAATCGCTCCCAAAACTGTCCAGTTTATTTTCTTAGCAACGATGCACCCGTATTTTCTTGTATTACATGAGAATTTGCACTATAACTCTTCCACCTTAAGAATGAAGCATCCCCAGAAAGGTTGAGCTTCTTTCCATATAATTTTATTTCCTCTGGTTGATTGACTTTATACCCATGCTCTTCTTTGTCACCGTTAACCTTCTGTTCCTCCATCTTATGTAAAACTTAACATCAGCGATTTCTAATAGGACCTACAAAATAATAATTTTTAAGATTTAGACAAGATTTACATTTGAAAAAACAAAACAATTACAAGCCATAAAACAGTTAGATACTTACATAATAATTTTCCATTTCACACAACGCGATATGATCATGTATCCCACAAAACATGTGCATATACTGTCCATTTTCATCAAACTAGACGTGTGTAAGTCGATGCACAGCGGACTGTCGGAAATTTTACGATTGTTGTATTTTCTCTTCTTGAGTAAAGATAATAAAGACGTTGTGGTTTTGTGTGTTTATTTTGACAATGATTGAACATGTATGGACAATAAAAGTGGACTGTATAAGATAGTTGAGTACCGTTCTGCTTCATGCATAGCATGCTACTGAAATCTTAGAAGGGATGAGCTCGTGCGGCGAACCCTAAATCAGCGGCTGGAATAGCCAGGTTTCTTATTGAGTCGGCGCACTTCGCTCTCGGGTCTGACATATGATTATTATTACAAGACTATGAATATAACTTAACAACGATCATAACCGATTATGCACCGAGAGGTGACGATCACTTAACCATTATAAGATGCGTTTTACACGTTAAAAACGGAAACATATTCAGTATAAGAACGAATAATTCTGTTAATACAATTGTTATATACAAATTCGGATACTGGTCTTTATACAACAAATCTTCCCTACTATACAACTGGAATATAAAGTCTATAACACCTAATAATGTATAAGTAATTCATTATAACCTTTATTTCATAGATGCATAAGGTGTATTAAGCACCTTCCAGTTAAACTGATTGAATAATGAGTATGGAGATGATTGCTTTTTTTAATAAAAGTTGTGTATATTGTTTATAAAAGTTTTAATATGCGCTATCCACATTATTCTAGATAAACAGTTTAATAAGCCCATTTCTTTCAGTGTGGCTTTTCTCAAAATGTTAAAAGAATTAGGGAACAAAATTCCATTTAAAATTGTTTATGACTAGAGATTGGAAATGTAATTTTATTCAAACAAAAAGTGATATAACCGTTGCCTTTACATAATCTTAAGTATAGGTCAAAAATCCAGGAGCATATTATGTGGTCAAAAATAAGGGTTTTTTGTTAAATAAATGGGGGTCTTAGTACAGCCATTGTCCAGCAACAGCAGCGTGTTAAAAATTAAAAAAAAAAATCAGATAACCAAATTCGGTGAGCATATTTAGTATGACAGTATTATGAAACAAAATATTATCAGCTTTAAAAACTTACCAATGACGGAGGTGTGGGTATCATCGATCATTATTTGCCAAAAAAATATATCGCCCTGTATAATATTACAAATAAAATCATCATATGCGTCATTGTATTATCTTTAGGTTTTGTTTCTTTGCACTTTTTTTGTATTCCAGACCGATTAACAACAAAATTTATTAATTTGATCCACCACATTTATACAGGGTGTCCCGCATAAGAAGTGACACAGGGCAGGTGCATGTAGGGGTGTCCAAAATACTATAATTTAACTAAACTTACCTATATACAAAGTTGCACCCCTGAGGAGTTATTAGCCCCCAAAGTGGAGCCCTAAATTTCGAAAAAAATTAATGTCTGCAACACTTTACCGCAGAAGAACCTATATGATTTAGGTTTATTACTGGTCTTCTTTGGCTATGATTTAAGTTAAGTTAATTGAAGACTACAAGGTGTTAATTGGGGATGACTCACCCCTAAAATTGTACCGATTTTTTTTTTTCATTGACGACTTGAAAAATAATAATAACTGAAACAAGATTTTAACAGTGTTCATTAGAAAATAATCGAAAAGTCAGTAGTGGGCTTTATCTTTCAAATTTGACAATTGGCCAAACAAGTACCTAGGTACTTATGGAATTTTCCATAAAATATATAGGTGTAGTATGTGCGGCGATCCGTTTCAAAAACGAAAATGACAGTTCAACATTTACCGAGGCGCATATCTGAAATAATCGAAGTTTTTAACAGATGCAATTTTTACTAATGGTGGCGAAGCATCAACTACTTCACATTTTAATAATCCCACCATTCGCGTCATTATACAATAACATGCCCATGTCTGCCTGTGATCTGAAAGTTCGCATCGATCAATTTATTCGATACGTATCTAGCGGCACATTAATGCCTGCCCTGTCGGCCCGACGTGACGGTGAATAATCCAGGATTTTTGCTGAGGAACGTTGGCCATCTATTTCATTGTCATTTGTGCCTGTGTGAGTGAGTTTAACGCTTTGCTTGGTCGAGTGTGTGGCGCATGTTTTTTTTTGGCAGTCAGTAGCATGGTGTATCGTGAGCACAGAGCGGTACACGGCTTGACCACAGATTTAGCCTATTTATGTACTACAACGCGGATTGCCAATTATTAGCACAATACAGATTACTTCTGTTCTTTATTTAATAGTCGCCACAAGGTTTTCGATATTTATGATACTAATGACTTAAAATACAAGTGTAAAAACCGCGTGAGTGCAATAAAGAGACTTTTTACACCTGCATTTTAAAACATTTTATCTTACCTAAAAATTCTTCTAAGGAATGGTTCATGAGCACTTGCAGAATTTTATAATTTTTTTGTTTTTGTAAATGTCACTTTGGCTACTTTAATCAATATTAAGATTGAAATTGTATGAAAAAATTGTATTTCAATCAAAATGGAGGTTTACTAAAATGTAAAATGCAAATTAATTGAAATGATTGGATTTGAAATGATGTCAAGCAACCATGAAAACTTCAAAAGTTCATATGCACTATAAAATGAATTTATACAAGGTGGTCCGAATTTTATGCAGGAAACTTCTACGGCAGATAGATCTCTTTAAAATAATATGTGTTTGCCGTATAAACATTGGTCTGGAACAGCCCCGTTTTAGAGATACAGGGTGTTGAAGTTGTTAAAAAAAATTGATTTTTTGTTTATATCTCCGAAATCTATTAACCGATCTCAATAAAATTTAGTACAGATAATGTATAATAGTAGGCCTTACATTCCCTAAAATATGAGCTTTAAACATTTAACCAGTGGTGTGCAACTGGACAGGGGTCACCCTTTTTAAAAAAAAAACTACGCCACTGCATTTTCTACAAGTTATTGTAACGGATTTATATTCTAATGCACAAAATACGTAAAAAAGGTAACTTGAATTTTTTCCCTAAGATTCGCCGTTTTCAAGTTATTCATACCAATACAATCCCCTTGTGCAGACATTTCTAGCCATAATATTACAAGAATATTTATGTTTATGGTATAAAGTAAGTGCAATTTGTAAGCACATCAACAAAATTCCTTACACTTGTTTCCACACCACTTTAGTTCCTTACGCATTTTAATTTTCCCTGGAAGCCTAACCCACTATCTTTACAAATAAGGACAACTTAAATCAAAATAATAATAAATGTACATTTACCAAAGGCGAAGGGTAGTGAATTTTCACAACCTGCATATTTGGTGACAAGAAAATCCTAATGAAATTCGTACAAGATCTTTTCAACACGAATTTTTTGTGAACGTTTGGCTCGGATTAATTCGCAATAAAATTTGTGGACCTTTCTAAACCCGTCTAAATTCCCAATCATTTCTAAACTTTCTAGAAAACCATCTATTTGAATTATTAGAGGATGTTCCATTAAAGCTTAATACAATGGATGGTGCTCCTGCGCGTTCTGGGAGAATAATATAAGAATGGCTTAATTAAAATTATTTGGGTCGATGGATAGGTAGAAAATTAAATGCCAATGTCAACCATAATTATGAGGGTTCAGTGTCTTGGCCAGCCAGATTGACATATCTAAACCCCCTGGACTTCTATGTTTGGGGTTATCTGAAATGTAAAGTTTATTCTACTCCAACAGATACAAGACCACAACGAATAGAAGACGAGTGTAATACAATTGTTATAAATACGTAACGTTAATTTTGTTTCTTGTTTAGTTGCTGCTGCTTGGTAAATATTTTATTATTGTTTTGATTTAATTTAAACTAAAACACGCCAGGAACACTACCTCACAGGTGGTGTAAATAATTTTGTTGATGTGCTTACAAATTGCACTTACTTTTAAGCATAAGCATAAATATTCTTGTAATATCATGGTTAGAAATGTCAGCCACAAGGCAGGTATTGGTTTGAATAACTTGAAAACGGCGAATCTTAGGGAAAAAATTTAAGTTACCTTTTTTACGTATTCTGTGCATTAGAATATACATACGTTACAATAACTTATAAAAAATGCAGTGGCATAGGTTTTTTGTAAAAAAGGGGGTGACCCCAGTCCAGTTGTACACCACTGGTTGAACCTTTAAAGCTCATATTTTAGGGAATGTAAGGCCTACTATCATACATTATCTGTACCAAATTTTATTTAGATCGGGTAATAGATTCCGGAGATATAAACAAAAAATCAATTTTTTTTAACAACTTCAACACCCTGTATCTCTAAAACGGGGCTGCTCCAGACCAATGTTTATAAGGCAAACACATATTATTTTAAAGAGATCTATCTACCCTCGAAGTATCCTGCATAAAATTCGGACCACCCTGTATATTATGTAAAACCGCAGGGTAAGGTTGATGAATATCAAGAATTATACCGCAGAACGAAAATCTTCTCGTTAGGAAACTAGTTTAATAAAGAAACCTAACCTAAAAATTGTATATACCTGTATTGCTTATTTTTCTTAGTCAGTGTNTCAATCAAAATGGAGGTTTACTAAAATGTAAAATGCAAATTAATTGATATGATTGGATTTGAAATGATGTCAAGCAACCATGAAAACTTCAAAAGTTCATATGCACTATAAAATGAATTTATATATTATGTAAAACCGCAGGGCAAGGTTGATGAATATCAGGAATTATACCGCAAAACGAAAATCTTCTCGTTAGGAACTAGTTTAATAAAGAAACCTAACCTAAAAATTGTATATACCTGTATTGCTTATTTTTCTTAGTCAGTGTTTATGTTTTAAATGAATGGGTATCTTTCTCGGATGAAAATAATTTATATTAATTTACAATTCGGCTGCCTTAAAAAATTACAGGCCTTCAAAAAAATTTCTGATTTCAATTTTTAAAATAATTGTTTTTAGATATTTCAGTGAAAATTATGTTCTTTAGGGCAGGTGAATATGAACATAGGATTACTTCTCACATAAAGCATACTAGTCGTTGAGAATACCTGAAACAGTAATCTGTTTTTTTTGCTATACTTTTGTTTCTAAATACTATTGGGGAATGAATACTAGTTGTATAGAATCTAAAATGTGTACACAATACAAAAAAAATTAAACTACAAACAGCAAGAAGAACAAGTATAATTATACTTAATTGCCTTCAAAATCAACAGAACATTTAAATCAACTTTTCTTTGAAGTACAGCTGCTAAAATACAGTATTCCATTGGAAATATGAAATTTTTTGTAATATATATAGTAAAGTGGGATTTCATAAAATTTTGTTTTTTTTCAAAATCTGTGCTCACAGAAAAATATGACAAAAAAACCAAAAGACTAGGTTAGGTGTTCTTAGTCCCCTTGAACACGTTTTTGTTGAAATATCTAAAAAAGTGACTAATTTACCTTAAACAGGTGAAATAATTTGACTTAAATGGGTTTACATTTATCCTAGCCACGACCAATTCGCTTCGAGACACCCTGTATTGTAGCTGGGGTGCTCTTTGTGGTGGCAAGTTGTTCTAGTCAGACAGTAAAAAAATTTAAATGTCTAATATATCTATTTAATTTTGTTAATTGCATTTGTTTATAACGTTAATTGTTTGTAAACTTGAAATATATAGATATCAATCAATTTTAATTTGAAGGATTTGTCAATTTTAGAAAGAAGAATCAATTTAAAACGAAATTACGGTATCAAATTGTGCATGATGGAAACAATGTCAAACGATGACATTGGTATGTTGTACTGAGCAAGTAGATCATATATGAAATTTTGAAATTGACAATTTTTTTCTAACGTTGATTTAATATTCAAGGAAAATATCCCACTGTAATTTATTTCATGTTTAATTTATGATATTTCATACAGATATGTTAATTTATTCAGAAGATATTTAGAGATACATCTTTTTACTTAAATTTTAACTTCGACTTTGACACACTGTACCTCAAAAATGATGACTCCAACATCAGATGTTTATACAAGAAAAGGACGAGGAGAGAAACAGTCCTTAATTTTTGTCACATTATTGATGCCCCGTATTTCAAGCTAAACAAGTAGATATTGTCTTATTTTCTAAATATATGCTATGTTTTAACTATCAGTTGCAACAGTTGCATAAAGTTTGTTCCCTCGTACAAAATAATCGTACAAATCCGGGAATCCGGCCCTGCCAAGCCCTTGCATAACTGCATCTGATTGAAGCTGTAAGAGACGGGAAGACAAATTCTACACCATTTCTCGGTTTGGGGTCCTTCGTCGCATCACGTAATTAGGACAAGAGAGATGTGCTCGAATGCCGTAAAAGACATGAGGATTTCGGCCCCTATCTTTAATTCCTCCTTTGTTGGTCCTCGACTTGCTTTCAGGAAATTCTGAGCGTAGCAGGATGATTTAATTTTTGCGGAAATAATAAAGGACACGGGTAAAATATATTAACTCGTAAAAGGCAAATTCTGTGATAAATCATAAGTGTAGGGGAGAGCGGCGTTGTTTCAGGCAGGGTGTCAATTGAAATAAATGATGGTGCATGAGCTGGCAATGTCAGTTGTGATCAGAAACTTGGCATAATAAAACAAGAAGTGTAGAAATTATACAAAATTTCATATTTTTCAGCATATGTCTAATATAAGAGCGCTATCAGAATTATTTTTTATCCCCAATATAAACAAGCATGCGCTAGATATAAAACTACCAAAAAGACTGAATCTGAATTTGCAATCTATTTTATAACTCATAAAAACTTTCCTAATGAAGTTGAATTATCAAAAAGAAACTACAGATTCAATCTTGTGTGTTGTGTAGCAAAAAGACTATTTCGTAACGCCACAGGAGATTTATGCACCCCTTGATCTGAAATGTGCAGACATTTAAGCCACCACTTTTCAACAAGTATTTATTGGGGAACTCTTGCGTCCTCTTGCAGCTCTTAGGCAGGAGAATTCTCCTTAATCTAAACTTTTTTATAAAGATTATGTGCACCAGATTCTTAATAATGTTCGTGTGAGTATGACACCTACACCTACTGGTCTTCCGGCGCCTGTACGGAAACATTGTCCTTACTCATTAATGAGTCTTTATATTTCATATTTCAATATTTCCTAGTAACTTTATCCTTCCCGTCTGCCTAGTTTGTAGCTTCTTCAATGGTTATATTAAAACCAGTCTCAACAATTATCGACAGATCAGCTTATCTCAAGGTCCTTACAAATTATCAATTGCTGCTTAACACTTAACCTCTTGCCATCACATCACAACACGCTATTATTCCAGGCAGATCTACTGCTACTATTCCATTATCAAGTTTATATCAATGGTCTGTTTTATGATGAAGGAAATTTTGCTAACGTTTTGAACTTAGATTTCCCCAAAACATTCAACAGAGTCCACAGATACAGACTTGACTAAAGCTTGAACGTTTGGAAACTATTGGAACATTAGTTGTTCGTGTCGGATGAGATCATTCTTCTTTCCATGGGGTACAATGGAGTACCGCAAGGACCTGCTCTTGGACCACTTCTGTTTCTGTTGCATTCAGTAGATATGATTACCTTATAAGTTTCGTAATTCCTACAAAAACATAGAGAAAGTAATCTTACAGAAGAAGCAATAAAAAAGTATTAGAGAACTACCTTCATTCAAATAATATTTCCTTGTTTAATGAAGGCAAAAGTTTTCATTGCTACTTTTCGTTATGTAACCAAAACATTTTATTTTATCGTTACTGATAAAATATTGTTTTTATAGAGGAATAGCCTTGAGAAAAAATAAAGTATATAGTTGAAACGTCATCTAATTTTGTGAAAATAAGTTTCTCTAAACCCACAACTCTCAAAGAAACAATTACTGTTAAGGACACAACTACAACAATCCCATAGATGCACTAAAAAAACGAGAATCATTATATGTTTAAGTAAACAAATGTATTCTTGATGTTCGTGTGCCATAATTTTAAACCAAGTAAAATTTCTTCATTTAAATAAGATTTACTTTGCTCAAGGTTATGATATATTGTTTGTGTATACATAATTAAATTATTTTTGATTTTTTGTGTGTATAATGTTCATTAGTTTTTAAAAATTTCAAGGCAATTGCGATGCTGCTCTCAAACTGCTTCGAACTGTTTTTTTTTTTTAGATATTCCCAAGAAACTGATTAGTTATATTTGTGAAAATGCCTCCTGGTATTTTAAATTATGTTTTGGT
The DNA here is from genome assembly GCF_000390285.2 of Anoplophora glabripennis. Lineage (NCBI taxonomy): Eukaryota > Metazoa > Arthropoda > Insecta > Coleoptera > Cerambycidae > Anoplophora > Anoplophora glabripennis. Next base: position 40,564 of record NW_019416467.1, on the reverse strand, counting down.
AGCTTTCCGTCACCATACGTCGTTCTTGTCTTGTTTACCACTTTATAAAAAAAAGAGCAGTATTCCATTGACTTCCAGTCCGGGATAGTAAATTTATGACAATTACATAGCAAAAACTACCACTGACGACATATTTACGAGTTATATAAAATTAACGAGTGTTTATTTCATTATTAATAAGTCTAGTTTTTTGCAATGTTTAAAATTTTAAATGTAATTCATGAATAATTAGCAGAGTAGAACGATGTGCTTTAGAACCATTGACCTAAGTTCAATGAGAAAAAACTGTTTTTATAACAATAATAAATTGTCTCATCTTAATAACAAATAGTTATAAATTTTTGTGTATTTGATTAGAAAAATATTAAATACCGCAATGTTTTTTTTCAGATTCGTAATTCAGATTGAAAAACATTAAACGTTATCATGTGGCCAAAAGGACTGCTATAATTTGAAATATCCACTGTCCCAAAAAAATCAACATGGAGATAACAAAAAGTAAGCGTAAAATAAATATTCATATTGTTACATATACATATATTCGCAAATATTTAACAAGTCACTCAATAGATTTCAAAGGCAGTTGGAACTAACGAACTGTTGATATAAGCTGTACCTAAAACTTTTTGGTCATAATTTCAGTTTCATAATAATATTTAATGAACCTTCCTTTCCCTATAAAAGAAAATATTCTAATTTGATTAATATGACCCAGTGTGAATTGTTTACTACCATTACTACCACCACTACCTCCACTACTACCACTATACTACTACTACCACCACTACCACCTCTACCACACCACTACCACCACTACCACCACTACCACCACTACCACCACAACCACTACTACCACTACTACCACTATCACTACTACTACTACTACTACTACTACTACTACTACATCTACTACTATTACTTTTACTACCTCTACTACTACTACTACTATTAGTAAAATCTGCCTATTTCAACGAAGCCTAGTAAAAACTATATAACAAATTTTAGAATAAGTCGTTTTCAATGTAAATTTCACAATTTTTTTTCTCCAAACCTTTATCGTTCTGGAAGTTTCTTAGTTAATTCCTTTCAGTATGTACATTACCATATACATGTATCAAAATATATTTTATAGAAATAGTCATCCTTAAGTTATTGCTACTTTTTAATTTTAGCAGATACGAATTACTAAACTAACGTAAATCGTTTGAATATGCATGGGTTCTAAAAAAATGAATTTTTTTCCAAACTTCCAACCTGTTCTCGTTTATTGGTTCATTTTTGTTACGCTCTGTATATTATCATAGAATGTGTCGAAAAACTTTTATTGAACTAGTCATTTTCAAGTTATTACTATTTCCTCTTAATTTTAACACAAGTAGGTAGATATAAAAATTCATGAACCACTGGACTGACGTCTGTCCAATGATTTGTAGAAGTTAAAACAACTTTTTTGTATAAAAATATCCTTTTCAAATAGCAAATCAATGACGCAGTGTATATTTGCTACTTTTATAGAAATCATAAATAAAAAGTTGGAATAAAACTGAACAAATCAATTACTAGTAAGATGCATTAATTTGTACAGAATAAGTTAGTCACAAGAATAAGATACTTTTTTTTTGTAAATCAACGAGTTAATTTTTTGGCATGTTTTAGTAATCCTGCAACAACTTTTACAAATAGACAGTCATATATTTTAAAGTTTCCGTTAGTTTAGTTATATTAAAGTGCATTAATCGTTCAACATTATTTATTACTAATGTTTTTTTTTCAGATCTATTTTTAGTAAAGCGCAAGTAAATCCTCTATCCATTTGTAATAAAAATGATAAATAATACATAAATACATTAAGCCATCTGTCATATCAGGGAGATATGTAAAAGCTTTTTGGTCTCTTTCGTAATTGGAATCTGTAATCTGCCGGCATGCACAGCGATGACAACTTCATAGTAATGATGTTTTTAGAAAGAAATCATAATAAAAGTCTCTATTTATCTAAATATTTGTATAACACATAAACGCATCGATAGTAGTCCTAATATATTAGGTTCGAAAAGAAAACGTTATTATTATCAAAAATGGGAACACGGGAAATATAGGTGGAGAAGGAGAACGTTGGATCACACTTTGAAGTAAGCAAATATAGTGATGGAGAAATAATTAAAATGAAAAAACTAAATTCTCCTGTTTTTTTAATAGTTTTTTTTGTTACTGTCAAAGTGTACATTATATAACAAGCAAGTGAAATATGCCATTATAAGCAAGGAAGATATTTCACAAACGAGCGATTGTACATGGGTGGTAAATATACGTTTTGTTTAACTGTTTTTTATATAGCGAAAAACATACTTGAAGAAATAATTATTTTATCCAACACTTGCATATAATAATACTAAGTATAATTTCTTTAGTTTTAAAGGAATAATGTGGCATATAAGTCACTAGTGAGTTATAAGTCGTAATGACTACAAGCCACTAGTAACTTACAGCAATCATAAAAAGACAAATGTTTGGTTTATTTTTCTAGTTTTTATCAATTTGAAACACTAATAAGTCAACAAATAACCTAAAATGCTACAAACTTACAATCTACCTGCTTATTAATATTAACATTAACATTTATGGTAAAGCCGTAATTTGATGCCAAAGGATTATTGGAATCATTTTGGAATTGTGGTAAATTTAAAAAACAGGTTGCCCCTTTGCTTGTACTTGCTTCAGGAGTCTGCACCACTTGTATCTTTTTTAGCAATATCAATTTTGCTGGAAATTGACTCTTCTGTATAACCTTCTGCGATGACTTCCATCCACTGTAGCGTTTGAATGTTGTAATATCCCCTCCAGCCTCCAGCATTGGCCAAAAGAGTTGCAGATGCGCGACGCAAGCCATGTTCTGTATATAAATTAGAATCTGTCAAGCCCAAAAATCGCGCAACAACATTAAAGATTTTTAATAGTTTATTAATACCAACACATTGACGTGTGCATTTTCTCTTTTGAAAATTGCAAAATAACCCTTTATGCTGCACATTTTGAGGCCTTAGCTTAAAATATTTTCTAATTAATTCGATTGGATTAACACAAAGTCCTTCATTTAACACAGCGAAGCTTCTTGGTTTGTTTCTTTTTAGTATTTGAAATCATGATGTGGATATACTGCCCTTTGTCCTCTATATCGTCTACGCTTAGATGGGTTAATTCCTCGCAACGGCAAGCGCCAAAAACACCTAATATTAATGCCATCTAAAAACAACAAATTTAATAATATTCACTCTGTTAAACTATTCAGTAGAACCTACCTTATTCATAAGATGATCTTCGTCTAGGGCCTCACTCAAAAATTGTTCGATTTGTTCTCTTTCTGAAAACCTTGGATTTCTTTGGTTGAAAATGTTTGTGCTTAGACTTTAGAAATGCCACTAGTCTTCCGAATTTGGAAATTTCAATGTTTTGGTAAACCTTCAAAGTTGATTTCAACATGGAATATTTAGTCCACAATGTGGAAGGAGCTAATTTCTCACTTAAATTGAAAAAAATAAGCCAGCAACACATCTTCATTTACACCTTTCACCCCTTTTTTGATTTTCCAATCTTGAAATTCCTTCAGTTCTTTGTTGTATACAGGGTGATTCACAACTTATCCAAAAAAATTTGGGAATAGATGCGGCATGAAAAATGGAGTCAATATTGTTTTGTATAATCCTTATAGTTTCTGAGAAAAAAATTATTGAAGTTATAGCACATTAAACCACTACTAGCTGGACAACTGTAGTCTATAGCGTCATTCGCAATACGCGTGGAGAGCCATGTGACTCCTAATACTGAAATCCGTCGTTGTGGTAGTTTTTACCTGTTATCTGTGGTATTTACATCAGTTTTTTAGTAGTTAGTGTCAAAAATGGCTTGCGTGTATAGCAACTCAGAGTTGATGGATATCGTTTTAATTTATGTGAAGCAAGACAACATTTGTATTATGGTGAAGTATTTGTGTTATGGTGAAGCAAGACATCATTTGTGTTAGTTCGTAGAAAGTGAGTAAGACGGACCCAAATGTGTTTACACGTGAGTGGATAAAATTTTGAACAATTGCTGTTGCAGCATCGGGTATGTCAAATTTTATTATTTAAAAATACAAATTAATTTTATTAACAATTAATAAAGGCAAAAGTATTTGAATTTGCCGATATAAAATAGGTGCGATAAAATTCTATTTACATATTTCTTTCCTTGCGAAAGTTTTTGTCCGTTTTTATCACCCCGCCATACCGGTCGCATTGTGCGAGGTCAGGTTTTACAGTGGACCAGTTTCCAGTACCGTGCAGAAGTGTATTTTTAAATCAATTTCGAACTAACCTTTTTGATTTTTTCTTTACAAAATTGTATTTGTAAGGGTCCCCTGTACATTCAGAATTTTTTTTTGGATAAGTTCTGAATCACCCTGTATAGATTTTGATTTCTCCGGAATGATTCCTGCAGTGGCCGCATTAGCTTTTTCTAAAATTGCAGATGGAATTTTCACATTTTCCATTTTTTCAGTCTTAGTTTTAGAATTTCAACGTGATTTCAACTTAAAAAATATTGTTTGTTTACTGACAACCCTTGGTTACAGACACAATTTAGGTTGACATTCGCATCCTCTGTAATATTTAAAAATACATTAATGTCGTTAAACTACTTTTTCTAACATTGACAACTTGAAATTTTAAGTTACTTTTATTTATTATTAAAACGAAATTCTATGAAAGTGATAAAATTTTGTATGGCACTCGTGTGTTACGTCATATAAGTCACTTGGGAAAATTAACATTTCCCAGAGTGACATATATACCGTAACACACTTGTACCGTAAATAACTATTAAAAAGTTAAAACAGTGAAGACTGGATTGTCAACGTTCCGATTTTCATTTTGACGCGCGTGAAGAACGTGATTTTCTAGAAAATATTAGACTAAAAGTCGAAGCTGCATCTTTAGAATTACTTTGTCCAAAAATTAAAAAAAATCACCACGAGGAATATTAGTTATTCAAAGTTTACTGCTTTTAGAAACAGAATCACGTTGGTCAAAAATCGTTTCTAGGCAGATTGTGACTACTTTGAAGAGTTTTGGATGTTGAAAAGCGACAAAGTGTGTTGAAGGATATGTCGAAGATTCTCTCAATAGAAAATGAAGAGTGGGAAGAATTTTTTAAACAACAATGCTGACGCTCGCTGCTTGTTTTACGATTACTGTTAACGCTTCTGCTGCTTCTTTTATGTTAAAATAGGAAATTTTAATAGAATGATATCTCACAAAGAAAATGAGCCCTCTTGTGTTAGTTTTGGTATCCAGTTTCACAATGTAACTTTTCATTTTAATATAACTCTAATTAATTATTATATTTTACTAGTAATTAAAAAGAATAGATAATAGTGGTGGAAATTTGATTTTAGTCGATAAAAATCAACTTATATAAAACACCTACCAAACTGCAACTGTTGGACAAAGCATTTAACAGAATATGTAAAAATAAGTAAGTACTTCACTTAAAAAATAACTTTGTGTAATATCTCTTTCACGCGACATTTTTTTAAGCAAAAATTTTCAGATTTTTTATGATTTACTTTGCTGTATTTCTTGTTCAAGAGTTGTTTCATCAATGAAAAATTTACACAAAATTTTCTCGACTACATACAAATTTTTTTGATTGAACAAAAATAACTTTAATTCTTGGTGTGAGTTTCTAAGAAGTAAAATTTATACCTTTGGTGTACCGAATTCCTGTAAAAATATCACAGCAGTTTCAAAAACCCACAAAGACTTATCATCAGCTATTTGATAACAACTGAATATTTTCAATTGTTCAAATGGAAAAGCTAATAAAACCTTGTTTTAGTATCTATATATGTGTTTGTACGTATTTTACAATAAAAACGAACCTTTTAGATTATGTATATAACCGTTCTACTACTGTCGTTGCTATTTTACGACGTCTATTTCCTTTTCTGTTCAATAACGAACGAAATGTTTCAAAAGCAAATTTTACGTCCATTTCGTTTAGTCTAAGCCCCTAATACGGCAGTATGTATTACTTGTAGACTGATTTATATTTATTAAGCGTTTAACTTAAACTATAAAAATGTTTTGTTGGTCGAAATAAATCCACAAGATCAGATTTTTAAAAGTTATATCAAATTACTATATACAGGGTGGTCCGAATTTTATGCAGGAAACTTCGACGGCAGATAGATCTCTTTAAACTAGTAGGTGTTTGTCTTGTAAACATAGATCTGGAACGGCCTCGTTTTAGAGATACAGGGTGTTGAAGTTGTTAATGAAAAATACATAAATTAGTATAACCAATTTTGCCCCCACTCCGAATAAGCAATGGTCAAAGTAGTCAAAATGAGGCTTTTCTCAAATATAATTTTTCATAGGCAAGATAGAGAAAAAGTCTTCACATGAAAGTTGTAGGTATTAAAAAAACCTACAATTTCATTTTTTATGCATTAAAATCGGTGTATTATTTATCGAGATAATTGCAAAAAAACTGCATTTTTGCAGTGTTTTTTAATTGTTAATAGCTTTGATGATGATCAAATGCGAATTTTAATCTACTAAAAATGAGGGTATTATAACCCTTTATATGTGGCCACAAATTGGGCCCGATCGGTGCAATAGTTTATGAATATTTGTTTATCCCAAACACGATTTTTTTAAACGATTGCCCNTCTACGGTAAAAAGAGCGATTTCAAGAAGAAATTGATAGCAGCAATCTGGTGTTGGGATCTTGTTTGGGGGGGGATAGTTAATGAAAAATACATAAATTAATACAACCAATTTTGCCCCCACTCTGAATAAACAATGGTCAAAGTAGTCAAAATGAGGTTTTTCTCAAATATAATTTTTCAGAGGCAAGATAGAGAAAAAGTATTGACATGAAAGTTGTAGGTATTAAAATTATTAAAAACGTACAATTTCATTTTCTATGCATTAAAATCGGTGTATTATTTATCGAGATAATTGCAAAAAACGTTCATTTTGCAGTGTTTTTTTAATTGTTAATAGCTTTTGCAATAATGATCAAAGGCGAATTTTAATCTAATAAAAATGAGAGTATTATAACCCTTTATATGTGGCCACAAATTGGTCCCGATCGGTGCAATAGTTTATGAATAATTGCATTTGTTTATCCCAAACACGATTTTTTTAAACGATTGCCCTAGGTCAGTGTGTGCATAAAAATCATTTAAATGCCGGGAAATGATAGTTAAAAGTCTGAAAATTATGGTATGTTAAAAAAATCGATTTTTTTCAATTTTGTTACATTTTTTTCAATGCAAAAAAGGGGTATTTTTTTTATAAATAAATAGAAGTAACTCCGGATTTACTGATCTCAGGAATACGACAGTCATATCACTGGACAGCTGGTAGCAAAGACTTAAAAAAAATATGCCATATGCCCTTTCTGGGCCGAGATAGCTCTTTTTTTTAAATCACAGCTCCATTGTTTATAAACATTAAGGGCTGAAATTAATGCTATACAGGGTGGTCCGAATTTTATGCAAGAAACTTCGAGGACAGATAGATCTCTTTAAAATAATAGGTCTTTTTCTAGTTTGCCTTATAAACATAGGTCTGGAACGGCCTCGTTTTAGAGATACAGGGTGTTGAAGTTGTTAAAAAAATATTTTTTGTTTATATCTCAGGAATCTATTAACCGATCTCAATAAAATTTGGTACAAAAAATGTACAATACTAGGCCTTGCATTCCCTAAAATATGAGCTCTAAATGTTTAACCAGTGGTGTACAACTGGACAGGGGTCACCCCCTTTTTATAAAAAAAAACCTACGCCACTGTATTTTTTACAAGTTATTGTAACGGATTTATATTCTAATGCACTACATACGTAAAAAAGTTTGCTTTGATTTTTTTCCCTAAGGTTCACCATTTTCAAGTTTGTCATACAAATACAATCCCCTTGTGGCAGACACTTCATATCATAATATTACAAAAATATTTATGTTTATGCTAAAAAGTAAGTGCAATTTGTAAGCACATCAACAAAATTCTGTCCACATCACTTGTGAGGTAGTGTTCCTGGTGTGTTTTAGTTTTCCCTAGAGGCATTATCTTTATAAATATGAACAATTTAAATCTAAATAATAATAAAAATACATTTACCAAGCAACAACAACTAAACAAGAAACAAAATTAACGTTACGTATTTACAGCAATTGTTTAAAATGCGAACCCCCACATCGATACATTTCTGACATCTTCTATTAATGGAACTAACTGAAACTGATATCATTTGGTGGTTTTCTTTTAATCCATTACATCCATCTTCTATTCGCTGCAGTAGTTGTGGTTTAGTATCTATTGGAGTAGAGTAAATTAGTAGGTCATCCCAAACATAGAAGTCCAGGGAGTTTAGATCTGGCGATCTGGCTGGCCAAGACACTGGACCATCTGCATAATTATGGTTGACATTGATTTGGTCTTCTACCTATCCATCATCTCATATAATTTTCATTAAGCCATTCTTGTATTATTCTCCTAAAATGCGCAGGAGCACAATCCATTCGTATCCAGCTATTTTGTCGTATATTTAATGGAACATCCTTTAATAATTCAAATAGATGGTTTTCTAGAAAGTTTAGAAATGACTCCGAATTTCATGAGGATTTTCTTGTGACCAAATATCTAGATTGTGAAAATTCGCTACCCCTCGCCTTGTGAACGTAGCCTCATCGGTCCAAATTATTTCTAGTAAGAATTCAAACAACCACTGATAAAAATGCAGGCGTCTCTCTGCATCTCCCGGTAGTAAATGTTGCACAGGTTGTAAATTATACGGATTTCTGCCATCCTTACGTAGAACTTTTCAAATTTTCGATTTACTCACCCCAAGTTGCAGAGACGTTCTTCGTGTACGTAGCCGAGGATCGTCGTCAAATACTTTTAAAATTTCATTTATGTGCGTGCCTTTCATTCCTTTGTCGTGATTTTCCAAATATTGTTTTAATCCAAAAAGATGAAAGCGATGAGTGTGAAGAATTTTGTTGATGTGCTTACAAATTGCACTTACTTTTAAGCATAAACAAACAAAATCATTATTTACATGCAAATGTCTAAGAATTCAAAATCCGCTATGAAATTCAGTCAGAGAATATAGCAGCATTGCTACATGAACAAAAAATAAACAAAATGTTTGTGTTTGTATCTAAGCAATTGCTAAAAATTATTTTTAGGTATTTTTTATTACTTTTTTATTACTTCAACACAGTTAATAATAATTGGTCACATGCTTATAGGGCAAACTTGCAACATTCTTTAAGCTTCATCCCTCAATTGTTTTATACACTTACTGAGAATCACCCTGTATTTTTCTGAAGCCTTCAAGGACAGTTAATTACAGCCATATTAATTTATAATAAAGGATACTATTATATGAGTATTATGTAATTAAATTAGGCAATCGTTACAACCGTATAATACAATTAACATTTCTACAAGGTAATTAAAATTTGATAAGTTGTGAATAATTATTGAGTTCGGTAATGGATTGCGAAGGTAATTTTTCATAACAGGTTGATGCCAGCGTAGATAATGGGCGACTGCTACCTACTTGAACTTATTAAAGATTTTATGACTTCCGTTTTTCCTTTTTTTTTCGTAACTGATATCAGTGCAGGTTCTAGTTATAAGCAAACACGTTATTTTTAATCGGCGTACACAGAATTAAACTGTTTTGAAAGTAAGAGTTTACTCTAAGGTAATTGGATTCTATTTTTAATTTTTTCAGATACCACTAGATTTAATACGGCTATTCATTCTCGACATGCACGTGGCTTAGAAAAATGTGTTCAATGGAAAAATTATTTCGATGCATATTTATTAGTACTGACCTAGTCCTAAAAAAAGTTATTATAAACAGTATATCGATCTTTACATAATTATAAAAACAAAATTTAATTGGAAAATTCTTAAGCAGGAATCGAAATATATAGTACAGTCATTGAAGGTTTTCACCTCCGAATTCTTTGAAACTGAACCGATCGACTTGAAATTTGGCAGATAGTTAGAGAAAAGGTCAATGAACATTAGTGACATAGCGCCGGTTGACGCTTCCACCCTGCTGGGATTTTTTTTCAAAAATAACGCTGGGAATCGATACAGAATCAAATTTTTAGCAAAAAATATTCGAAGAATTTTTTCGAGAAATCAATAGTTTTTTAGTTATTCACGATTGAAAACTTGGAATTTTGAGTGAAAAAAAAACACTTTTTCAAAGTATTTTTCGCGAATAACTCAAAAACTACGCATTTTATTAAAAAAAGTGTAATGAACAAAAATGTAGCTTATAAATAAACAAAGAAAATCGTTTTTTAAAAAGTGTTGTACGTCCTATACAAAGCGAAATATGGTTAGTGGAAGGGGACTTGTTTTGGGGGGAATACTCGAATCGATGTATTCAACGTCAAATAACGGAAAAAGGATTAATTTTACGTGTATAACGCTCCTGGAGTTTTTTGTAGTACTCAAAAAGACCTTCAAAATGAGCACTTATAAAAGTTAATTAGAGCAAAATTGAAGGAGTTATCGTCAAAAACAGATGGGTTGCTCATATTTTTTAAGGAAAAATGAGCAGTAAACGCTGTACCATTTCCATCAGAATTAAAATTAATCGTAGACCCTTTACAATTAGTTTTGTTTTAGTGTTTTTCATACGATCCTGAAGTTAGACCGGTTTAGAATGCGTATTTTTTGAATAATGTACGGTAAAAGTTGAAAACGTATTTTTCATTATTCAAAAAAAATTGCCTTATTTATATAATAACTCTGAAACTATGAAAGATACGTAAAAAATGATAGACGACAAAAATGTAGCTTTTTTTTCAACAAATATTTTGCTTTTTTTATTCTTTTAGCATAAAAAATAAAGGAGATATCGCCGCTTGAAGTATCTATTTTAGTAAAAAAACGACCTGTCTCGAGCCCTCCGATCCTTTCCCTTTAAAAAACGGACTTAAAAGGTTTTATATGCAAACGATCTTACAGCTCTTGAAATTATCTTTAAAATGCTTGTTTGTAGGATACTATAGCTTCAAAATTAACCGAGTTATGGTAAAAAAACCAATGACATTTTTTCGGAGAAAAATAGGCTTCCTCATTTTTATATATTATACATTATACATATTATACAAATAAAATATGTAAAAAAATCCAGTGTGATTATTTATATGCAGCGTAGCAATTTTTTTTACGATTGATTATATTTAAAAATCGATTATAATAAAAACATTTTACATTGATATTGGTAAGAGGATAGTTTATAAGAGGAGTAAAATATTTTTTTATTTTAAATTATAGCATTCCAAGATTTAAAACGTAATTTTTTATAATTTTTTATTACAGAGGTTATTTATAAGGGTTGAAAAGTGTTATGAGATACAAATTCTTTCATAAGCAATGAGGGAATTTTTATTTTAAATAATTGCACCGTTAAAGCATTCCAAGCTTTTAAAAGGTAATTTTTTGTCATTTTTGTCAATACAGGGGTGGTTTTTAGGGGTTGAAAGGGAAAAATTATTTTATTAGCTATAAGGTAACTTTTATTTGAAATAATTGCACGATTTAATCATTCCAAATCTTTAAAAAGTAATTTTTTATCATTATTTTTTCGTAGGGGTAGTTTTTAAGGGTTAAATAAAGGGTCGAAAAGATCAAATATATCATAAAACATGTTCGTTAACATGGAACATTATTTAATCTTTGTGCTTGAACAAGATTTTTATCAATAAAATGCTTAAAACTTAATTGTTTCAATTTTTTTCACTTAGGGGTAGTTTTTACCCCTAAAAAATAAAAAGCGTCAATCGGGCTTATGTCACTTTTGAACTTGAGCCTAAGATGAGCCTTATTCTAAATTTTCATGGAAATCCATGCAGTCTCAAAGAATTCGGAGGTTACAGCTTCAATGACTGTACTAATATATATTTTTTCATATTAAACAAAATGATGTGTCAAAACACATCTACGTATTCTCAAAATCTCTACCATAAAAAAGATATAAAAAAAAACATGACTTTTTTTTCAGAAAATCGTTCTTTGGAATGAATAGGGTCACTGAGACTTTTCATAAATTCTCTGGTCCTGCAAGCAACATATAATTACAAAATTTAGGCATTCCAACAATTTTTTTCAGTGTGCCTTAAAATTTAATATATGCGAGAGAAATTTAAGCTGAGACCTAAAAATACCAACAAATTTTCAAAAATTCAAAAGTATAAAATATAATATTTCCACGAAAATTTGCTCAAGAAGAAGAAAAGTCTATGTTTGGTTATGCTTGATGACGTTATAAGTAAAGTATATTACTATACTATACATAGTTTCTGAGAATACTATATTCAATTAGGGTTAGATCATAAGAAATAGTAACTAAATATATTATAACCCAAAAAAGACAACAGTGCATCTTTTAATTTCTTGGGAGATTATACTATTGGACTATACTATTTGTTGCACTCAAGGATTATCACTGCTGTTATATTTTAGTCTTTGTTTTTGAAGACTAAAGTGCATCATAAAAGTGAGAACTAAAATGTACATCGAATAATGTAATTTATTTATTATATTAACTAAATACACTATGTCCATTCTAAAAGAAACTAAAGTGTATATTGGAATTTAGAATTCAAGCTCAGGATTGCATTTTAGTTCCTTGTAAGTATATGACATAGCAGGTACTATACAATTTCTTCCTTCTTCTTTGTTTTCGGAATTTTTAGGCTCAAAAAATGATTTAAAAAATTTATATAAATAATCCTTTTCAAAAAGCTTAGTCTTAGACTGACTAAATTTATACATGTTAGTTGTTACTTTTAAGATGCACTTTACCTGTCACGGACAACCTAAAATGTGCGAAACAGATGGAAACATCATTTTAAGAAAAGGGAAATGTTTATTTGTAAATAAAATGAAAACCACCGGGTTTAGGTATAGGGAAACTTTAACAAAGTTACACTTAATTTTAGTGTAGAATGCGAATACGTTAAAAATTAGGGGTTACCATTTAAAAATTTCGAGTTTTCCACATTTTCTGAACTTCATATTCGATATTTTTTTTTGACCACCCTGTATAAAAAGTGGAAAAATATTCGTGTCAAATTCGATAAATTAGGTCCTCCTCTACAAAATGTCCAATTTGCACAAAAAAATAAACCTATGTTTCCGGGAAAATTAAATTTTGCCGACAGTCTGCATCTGTCAGTTGTTGCTTAAAAATCAAAATATCTCGGAAACGGTCAATCCTAAGTATGGAGTGTGCTACATGTTTTCAACTTACGAATGGATGCTCTTTCCAAAAATGCAATAATATACAGGGGGTTCCTTTTAAAATAAGAAAGTTAGTATTGACTTCCGGTATAACCGGAAGTACGATGACCTTGAAAATATTTTAGCTTGGTAGGCCCCTCGGTCAGTATCACACCAGCACAATTTCAAAAAAATCCTTCAAGCGGTTTCCCAGATATCCATCGATGGAGCTCATGGTGGGACTTCATTTCATGTGCGAAAACAGTAATTTAATTAAAAAATGTTTTATGGGTAACCCAATTTCACACGAGAAAATGAACTAATTCAAGTCGTATTTTCCTAAAAAAAACATATTTTATTGTATTTTTTAGTTCTATTCTTGTTGTGTCTTGTTTTATTTACCTTTTCAAATTAGAGGTAGTTACTGTACATCGTCTTATATCCTTAACTAGAAGAGACATCAAAAAACTGTTTTACACTGAGTTGGTGAGAAGAAAGGAGTACCTACTTCGCATGATAGAAAAAAAATTGTGAAAAATAATTTCGGTGACACGATTTAATCTTGGACCTTACTCTTCATATATTTCAACTAGCATCCTCTGTTTAAAAAAATAAGTGATATATTTTCTCATTAAAAACGTTTCAAAAACACTTAATAAAAATTTCTTCAATAGCAACAATTATTTTGCTGCATTATTAAATACTTTTGTATCGCCCTGTATATAGCTTGTTTGTATTGTCCACTAAACAAGACTGCAAACACTTGGCCATACCATATTTCACTCTATAGAAAAAAAAAACATGAGTGTGAGTGTACCACTTTTCATTTTAATCAAAGCAATCTGCCAATACTCCCCCACACCCTGGTTTACAATAATAAACGAAGGATTTTATTGTTTTTTTTTCTATTAGCATTGGTCTCATCGCGTGCCAACTGCACAAATCTGCGACACGTTGTTTTCATAGATCGGGCCATTTTTCATAGTGAACATGTTTTTCGGGTTTATGACGTCATAAAGATCTGGCGGAGACGTCAACCTGTCTGAAATGTTTTAGTGGGCAATCCGGACCGGATTGCAGTCGTAAAAATATCGCGGGGAAAGAGTATTTTTCAGCGGCCCGAAAATACGCTGTTATGCAACGGTACGAGGAGCATGCGATTTTTCTCTTTAGTCGCTGATATCTACACATGCTTAGAACTGAAAACTATTTTATTAAATACATTTGCAAAATTTTTTGGTGAAAGTGACCTTTGAAGATCATCCCAATGTCAATTTTACATCCCATTCATAATTAAAAAGAAAAACGAATTGTTAAGAGTGATGCTGCTGCTTCAGATGTTGTGACCTTGGATTTTACCTTGACCCTTTTCAAGGTCATTTGAATGTCACCTCATTTATTGTAACAGAAACGACTGTTTTTACTTCAAAAATGAAAATAAAGGAAAATTTTACATCGGAACACATGGCCAGATTTTTGGCGAAAGCGACCTTTGAAGATCATCCCAAGGTTGATTATACAGGGTGATTTTGAATCTAGCTGTAAATTTCCGAAGTTTGTTTTTCGTAAATTATCTAAAAAAACTATCGCGTTTATCGAAAAAATGCAAGAGAGAAAAAATGTTTGTTTTTAGTTGTTACGTCCGAAAATGTAAATAAGATATGTATTTTCCTACAGGGTGAAAAATTCTTTGGAGTAATATGTTGCATGTAGTCGACAACAGTGCCTCTGGTGGATATATTTAAACAATATTAATAGAAAATATGTGTCCGCACTGGACAAATGTCTGTACCAAATATAAATGATTTACGCCACATCGTTCAAGATAAATTGAAGGAAATATTGGTTGCCTCTACAACATTCAAGACCCTGCAATGCCTCAGGAGTGCAACTTTTGTCCAAGGTATATTTAGTTCATTCGCCTTATTTTTTCATCTAAATGCACTAGTAGCGTTTGTGCTACTCTATTCAAAATCATCCTGTATATCTCTTTGTAAGTCGAAATAGCAAAGAATAGGTAATGAAGAAACTTCAAGATCTGTTAAAAGTAGAGGCTATAATTTAAAAAACATAGTTGACCCCAAAGAGATAAGTACCTTTATTATTCTTTTATATTTCGACTTAACAAAAGAGATGCTGAATCAACCTTGGGATGATCTTGATAGGTCACTTACACCAAAAACCAAACAATGTGTTCTGACGTAAAATTTATTCCTTCATTTTATCCTTTACTTTCATTTCTGAAGGACAAATAGTCGTTTCTGTTACAATAAATGACTTCAAAATGACCTTGAACAGGGTCAAAGTTAAATCCAAGGTTATAAGTTCACAATATCTAAAGCAGCAGAATCACTCTTAATAATTCTTTATTCTTCTGAATTATTAATGAGAAGTAAAATTCATTCATCGGATCCGAACTTATGGGGCTACGGTTTCATAACCCTACCCCGATAAGTATCCAGTATATGGACCAAGGCGTTACAGTCCTTAATGATATTCGCAAACTACCAATTTTTGAAGAATTGGGATCATTTCCTAGATAATGGTGAGTGTTAGTGCGAAATTGGCCAGATTCGTGTTCAGCGGGTTCGAAAACTTAACAATAGTTAATAGAAGAATATTTCTAATCAAAAGAACAGACCACTTTGTTGTTTTGTGTGCTTGTGTGATTTTCGGTGACCTTGGGTAAAAGGTAATAACCTTTTTCTTCTTTTTTTCGTCTGGATTAGGTCAGAAAGTATAAAAGAAGGGCAATATTACATTTTGTCGCCTCAGGTTTCTGTGTGTTGGGGATTGTAAGTAATAAGTTGTAAGAGTACCTACCTATGTAAAGACATTTTAGATATACTTAAATAGAATAAAGAGATAAGATTTCCAATTATATATTTAAAATGTACCTACCTGCTTTTTACAATTTTTGTGATATAAAACCCAAAACAGATTCCTAAAGATGTATTAAAAATGAAGAAACGATAACGAAGCGTAATAGTGTTCTTTTATCATTATCTAATCAAAGCTAAAAAAGAAGAACAGAGATATTTTTTTTAATTATTTATTTCGTGTTTGTAGTATATGATTTAGTTATCTAACTCTCATTTTCATGATATGAATTGCGAAGAAATTGAAGAAGGTAGGAAAAGTGTCATAATATTATTCAGGGAGGTATTTTTTGCCACTAAATATGACATAAACCCTAACTATCATTCAATACTACAATAAAGTTGGAAACCTGGAAAACCCCATGAAATTGGCGGGATGGTCAAATGATGACAAGTACCACCGTTCATATTGACGCAAGCCAATCATATTCTCTCTACGAATACAACTACTCTAAGTTATCTGGTCACAGGGTTCGAACCCAACAATTTCTCATTGAACATCAAGGTCTAAGACACTTCTTTAAGACCTAAGATACCAAAAATTATCCGATATCGATGATAACATTTGAAGTGCCTTTCCTTTACGTCCACACCTTTAAATTTACAAAATATTCATGTCACGTTAGACACAATCCATATATTTGGCTTTGAATAAATACTTGCTTCATCTCAATCGGTTCGCACGTTCAAAAGTTATGAATCATTTCATGGTTTAGTTACAATTTCTCATCGTCAATGCAAACGAGACAAGATTTCAAACCGCCCTCGTACCTAGCGCTAAATTTTCGCGACCTTGGCAGCGAAAAAATATAGGTCAACTTAAGCTGCGGTCTGTTTGCCCCTTCCCTCGCACAGAGAAAAAAAGTGTACGTGATTTAAAGCATACTAAACAAAGCCTAAGATAACGCCGCTATGTGGGAGTTGTAAAATTTGTAATCAACAAGATGAAGGCTTATTTACCGAAAGCAATGCAACTTAAATCTCTTATCTTATTAATTCATATTTATTTTTAGTGTGCGTTGATAATAAAATAAAACAGACTTGTGTGTGTGCGCTTTGCTCGTATCGCTCCCTCAAGGCCTTCTCGATAATAAAACAACAACACAGATTGTGTGAAAACAAGACTACCATCTTGTTCCTGTTATGTAACCATTAATCTGGTGTGCAACTGTTTTACCTGAACAAAGTATTACGCCTCTGTCGGATTTAAATTTGAAAGACCCACCTATAAGCACTGGCGAGTAGGTTTTAATTAGTATTTTGGCTTATATTATATAATATACAATTATAATATTAATTCATGTTTAAATTGAGAGAAAATGTATTATGACAGTGTATTTTCACTGATTTTGTTTGCGTGTTAATATAAAACAATAAATAAAATTATCTAATAGTGAGCCAGTTGATGTTGCAAAAAATTTAGTATTTATTAACCATTGATACTTCCTTGAAATTTACTGAACAGGTTATCGTCTTGATTAAACGATGTTTTGATTGTCTGAAACTGGTCCTTTCCAATAGGAATCACGTATTGTTAGTAAGGAAATTATAATTTTATTATGCCATTTACAAAAAATTCAAAATACCTGTGGTATGTAGGTGCCAACACATTTCTCCTAAAATTGAAGAAATTAGCTGATTCAAATTTTACAACAACAAATTTCCCATAATTGCTGTTTATTCCGCAAAATTTTTCGTTTCAAATACACCGCCATACTTTTTTGATATAATTCAATTTAGAATTGATATGGACAATATTAATGTAAGATTTAAAAATGTAATATTCTTGCCAGCCACAAAACGTCTTTATTAAAGTGTTGTTTTACCTGTCAGATAACAGAATGTTATGATAAAGTCCCACAAAGTATAATAACCGATAATCTACCATTACTAACACCAGTAATAAAAATCTTATGTTGTCATATAAAACATATTTTCTTACGTGTTAATTACTTATCGCAATCACATTGTCACATTTTAATTCATTTCTGTTTCTTCAGTACTACATTAATGGTAATGGATTATACTTACACATTTGCCTTTTTTATTTATAAATTTATAAACAATTGCTTGTTAGATTTAATTGTAAATTTACTTAATGTTTTGTGAAAGTTGGAAGAGATTATTATTACCATTATTATTATTTACTGCATTTATTTGGTACTTTTATTACCTCTCTTCGTAGTACGTGTTCTGAGATCTGAAGGCATCAACCACGCTGCTGCCTGTTTGAGAAACACCTTAGCTCCTTTAAAACTTTGCTCAATATCAAGAATTGGACGACTTCTATTTCGAGGAAATTGATAGAAAATGTTATATGAAAAGCAACACTATTACAACAGTATATGTAACTTTATTTTTGTACTGTTTGGATTTAATTTATTTTTATTTCCTTTTGCAGAAGTGAGATGAATGTTGGAAATAAAGTCAATTAGACCATTACACCAGTGAAATAGGAAACCATAACCCACTGCAGAAACTAGTTTGTTCCCAAGCAAATAAAAAAGTGAAGATGTCCAGAAAAGCTGTCGTGTTACATTTTTAATATCGTAGAGACGCTGTCTAGCTATAGGAATTTTTATGTTGTTTATTTAAACTATTTATAACTTAAAGAATTGTGTGAAAATTTGTGTTTCTTTTGGTGATATTTAATAAATTCTTATTGGGTCTTGTTTTTTTTTTTGTTTTATTTAAACATTTCTAGAAAAGGTCTGAAGCGAGGAGTCACTTTTTGTTGAATTCGGGAATTTTTGATCGAATTTTTTGTTCTACAACCTACAATAAAAAAAAACGGAAGAAAAAATTCGGGAGAAGCGGAGGGAAATTTTTTTTAGCAAAAATCAGAGTTTAACAAACAGTCCACCCTTTTCAATATAATTTGAGTCGAACTACTTTTGTTAAAAATTGACAAAAAATGTAACAAAAAATTGGGTGGGGAAGCGAAGGAGAACTTTTTTATAACAAAAAAAAAAGTGTAACAAAAAAATTTAACAAAAAAATCCTGAGTTCAATAAAATTGAAATCGAATTAGTGTTTTTATTTTTTTGTTAAAAATTGACAAAGAAATTAACAAAAAATTCGTAGGAGAGGCGGAGGGAATTTTTATCCTAACAAGAAACAACAAAAAGTGTAACACAAAAACCACCATTTTCAATAAAATTTAAGTCGACTCAGTAATTTTGTATTATAAAGTGACAAAATACTTAACAGAAAATTCGTAGAAGGAAGAGAGGATTTTTCTAACAAAAAACACGAGAAAAAACACATTTTTCAGGGACGTTATTATGTTAAAAATTATTTCAATTAATGCCCTGCCTTTTTTCTGTGGTTACGTTGAAATGAGCAACAGCAAAAATATACTTCTAGCCCCAGACGACTTAATAATATAACGCCTGAGTACTAGAAACATACATCGAACATTACTCCTTCGAAACAGTTTCCTGAAAAAGTAAAATTTTTATTAATTCGTATTAAAATATACGTAAAAACCTTTATAAGCGATTAAAATAAACTAATTCAGAATTAAAAATGACTAGATTATGTCATAAAAATAGCAGCAATGTGTTTAAAAAAATTAATCTGATCATGGCCCCTCAAAGAAGAAACGTCGGATTGCAAAAATGTTCAGGCCATTGGATAGAGCGAAAAAAGTGGCAATGTAAATATGCAATTTATTTTAAAATTCGTTTCTAAATAAAGCCAGAAAAAAATAAAACGATTTTACAAAATTTCCGGTTTTTACGGATATCTCCGGAATTACCCGGAATTTTACAACTTTCTAAACGGCATATTGTTAGGTATGAAAAACACAACTTTTTCTATTTTGAGCCACGCTTACCGTTTCCTAGATCCTAATGCTGTCCCATCCTTATCTTGGACACACTGTATATAACACACTTTAAAAAGTTGTTGACTTTTCGAAAATCTATCTGTTTTTTTATTTAGTTTAAATTTCACTAACATTAATAGACCCTCTACACAATAGTTATAAGCGATATAACTATCGAAAACTCCAAGGGCAATATGTCCAGTTGAATTACACACCCAATATCCAGCTTGTAAATAACTATATAAGATCATTCATCAGTAGAATCACGAAATATAGCCCTTATTAGTTCGTATGCCTCAGGTGCGACGACCGACGAATGATTTAACAAGTTGAATGCCTATCTACAAACAAGTGTGCAGTATTGGTGAGATATAACCTACAACGCATATGTCATATCTTTAAATATCATTGCTACTTTAAGGAGCCGTACGACTAAATAAAGGTTTTGGCGCGACACTAGATAAGTGTGCCACTCATGATACACGTCATCATCAAACACCAGTTGAGATGTCCAGACAATATAAGAGCACCAAATTTACAGTACCTCTTGCATGACTCTGGACTACAGTACCTTATGATTTTGATGTAATTTGCTAAGTATGTTATCTTGTTATCTATTGTATGTGAATGAGCTAGATTCTCTCTCGAGTAGTACGCATTTTACAATATATGCTGATGACACCTCTCTTATTACATCTAATATCAATGAGAATGTATTAGAAGCTGACTGTAATAGTTTATTAAGTAATTTGACAGAGTGGTTCTACCAAAATTCTCTGTACATCAATATAAACAAAACCCAAATTTTGAGATTTCATGGTGCTCAAAAAATTTGTAATACCCTTAATTTTACACTAAACAATGTTTGTTTGACTTCCAATGATGAAACAGTTAAATTTTTTGGTCTCAATATTGATAAAAACTTAAATTGGAAAACTCATTGTGAAATACTCGTGAGTAAAGTATCTTCTTTTGCATACCTCTTTCGTAATTTAAAGACAGTACTTGATCTGGAACAGCTTGGGTGCGTATATTACGCTCAAGTTTATTCTCGACTCAGATATGGTCTTTGTTTTTGGGGAAGTTCTACACTTTCCTCACAAGTTTTCATTGCCCAGAAAAGAATAATGAGATGTATGGTTGGAGTCACAAGTACTTATTCATGTAGAAATATTTTTAAGAGCCTTAATATTTTAACTTTACCGTGTTTGTTTGTATTTGAGTTGTGTTTGTATGTTTTCCAAAATAGAAATAAATTTACATTAAATAGTTCGGTTCATCAGTGTAATACAAAGCAAAGTAAATACTTTCATGTTCCATTTACTAGAAAAAAAGTAATTTTAAACTCTCCTAATTATTTAGGGTTAAAAATGTATAATAATAAACTGCCTGACGAAATAAAAACGATTAATAATGTATTTTTATATAAGGGTGCATTAAAAGCGTATTTACTTGATAAGTGTTATTATTCTGTATCAGAATTTTTAACAGGTGTATCTTAGTGTGTAAGTGTTTATGACAATTCCTATACATGTAATATGTCNTTTTAGTTAACAGGGTGAGACAAAAAACAGTAACCGCTGATGAATATGTGGCAATTATAATAAACTATTTTGAAAATCATCCTGAAGCATCGATTAGAAAGGCTTCGAGAGAGTTAAATTTGACATATAATGCAATTCAAAGAGTTTTAAAAATTAACAAATTTCACGATTATAAATTTAGGTTCAGCGCTGTTGTCACGTTGTGATGAAACTCCCCAATATTAATACTCGCTGTATTTTGAAAACTGTTAAGCTTAGGCTCCTGTAATATACGTCTTTTTTGTTCATTAATGATTACTCTATCTCACGCTGAAGTAATGGCAGTCAAACTCCTTACACCCTGTATCTAACTATTATTTGAACGCAAACACGAGCATAAATTGAATGTTACAAGACGGAATATTCTAATGCCAATCGCAAAGTAATTTAATAATCACTACACAAACAATACTTTCAGAAGTTTGCATTTTCATGTCTACAGGATGTTCTAGAATTAATTGGCGAAGCCTGAAAATGGTGAAAAAATAAAGATATACCTGTACAGGAAGGTAGGGGAAAGCTTCTTTAAATTCTTGTGGCAATAATTTTTTCGGACCTTTTATGAATGTAATCGTATTTCTGAGGAAATAATTCCATGATTTTTTTTGCGAAACGAATAATGTTGGACTTTTTTGAAGTGCCAATGTCATTTTAAAATAGTAATAACTCGTTATTTTTTAATAAAATGGAGGACATTTTTTTTAGAAACCAATTCGATTCAAAGAGAAATTACCGACTTAACAAAGCTTTTTAAACTTCAAAGTTTATTAATATATTTTTATATTTTTGTAATATTTTTTTATATATTTTTTAATAAAATGTGAGAAAATGTAGTTACGTTTCCTCACATTTTTCATTTAACTCTTTTGCTTTTTGGATCGATGCGGATCTGAACTTGACAAAAGTCCTACGGAAGTTAAAAAAATTACAAAATCAGCTTTATGGTTACATTCAACGACGTCATAGTCAAATATAAAAAAATCTAGTTTAACCAATTTCAGCCTCGTTTCTGTACTTATCTTGTCTTGACACTTTCAACCAGAAATAATCGCGACTATTATATAAAAATAGTTTGTTTTCCTTTTTTCCAGTAGCTGGGGATTAGTGCAGTCAACCGTATAAAATTAATCGTTACGTAACCCATTATATATCACGAAGGTGCTACAAATATTAAATCTGCGCCTTCAAGGTCCCCCAGGTCAAGTTCACGAACTGGTTATGTGGTACAATGCAGGACCGGGTGGGATAAGATTTTCATTTTTTTTCGAACTTTAGCTTTCTTTATTAGGTAATTAATTACTAAACACAGTATTATCCCTAACATTTTCTACATTTTAGATAGAAAGAGTTGCACTATTAAAAGTCACATTCACATCTACATATTTTCTAGTAATTGTCGTGAGATGCTAAAAAAATATATGACACAAATTATTGCACAAATAAATTTTATTTATAGAATGATTACATCAATTAACGCTAAAGAAACAACACATGTAAGTGTAGGAAGAAAGTAGAACAATCTTAAAGTAAAACACAAATACAACGCTGTTTCAAAATGATGGAACAAATTCCATATTTTTTCCAGATGAAATTTAGAAAAGGCGCTGAAGAAGGTTAATTAGTAAATCTGCTTTTTGCAATATTTTCTATTTTTTTTTTAGTCATATTTGACAGACCTATAACATTACCGACATTTTTTTAATAGGACGTTCTATATTTTAATAGCCCTTCTAAAGATGAATTCAGCGATTATACTTTTTTGTCATATTGTCAAAAATTTGAGGAATTAAATGAAGCCAATAATTTAATACTACTTTTTATTTTATTACAGCAAATGTTCAAAGTGACCCTCATTAACCATTGCACAATGCCCAATTCGGTGTTCAAAGTTATCAATTACATTTTGAATAACATTTGGTGTTATGTTTCGAACTTCTCTGATAAGATTTTTCAATTCTTCGATAGTGACTGGTCTGTTCACATACATTTTGCTTCTTAGATAACTTCACAAAAAAAATCTAGTGGGGTTGAGTCAGGGAAGCACGGTGGCCATTGAAGCGGCACTCTTCTGCCTATCCATCGATTTGGGAAAACTTCAATAAGGTAATTTTTTACATCGAGGCGAAAATGTGGAGGAGCACCATTTTGTTGGAACCAGACATCACTAGCAGGCATATCGTGATCATTAGAGCCAGGAAAAATTAATTCCAGGGCCGGAATCAACTGAAAACGCAAAAAATCCAAATAAATGTCGCCTGTCAAATTGCCATCAAAAAAATAAGGTCCCGGCATGCGATTTACTACTATTCCAGCTCAAACATTTACTTTTTCCGGTCATTGTGTATGTTTTTCTTGCATCCAATGCGGATTTTCTGAGCTCCAAAATCTAGTATTTTGCTTGATCACGGTTCCGTTTCCCAACCATAAACATGACACCACCCCCGGGGTTTACACAGACGAGCCGGCGAAGCAAGAAGAGCGCCAGA
Source organism: Anoplophora glabripennis (assembly GCF_000390285.2). NCBI lineage: Eukaryota > Metazoa > Arthropoda > Insecta > Coleoptera > Cerambycidae > Anoplophora > Anoplophora glabripennis. The sequence goes on along the minus strand of NW_019416467.1, from coordinate 16,483 downwards.
AGAAAGGGCCCTAGCCGGCGGGGCCCAGCCAGGACAAAAGGAGGTCCCACAAAGCGCCTACACCGGCCGCATTTGCGGTCGGGGTAGACGACGGATGGGGCCCACCTACGAAGGCTGTCCAGGCCTACACGAGATGAGGCAGGATAAAGAGGGATAATCCCCATCGATCCCAAATCATTGAGGCCAATTTCTAGCCATGGAATAATGGCGCGGTTCCGTTTAAGCAGAAAGTTGCTTCGTCAGTGAATATTATGTGATTCATTTAGTTGAGTTGCCTTTCAAATAAATTTCTAATTTCCTCGCAAAACTGTTTTCAAATTAATTTTTATTATTTTTCAAGATAATTTAACAACGGATGAATTGGAACTAAAACGATTCACGTTATACCTAAGGTACTCTGGTGAAATAATGTGTTTATCGGTGTTTATTTTTTGAGAAAAATAAAATACTTCTATCCTTAAAATAGATATAAATTATTATCCCCCTTACTATCGGAACTTTCTGCTCTGTATAAGAGTGTAAATACGCGTAATCAATATTATTTTACTGACTTTACTATAACTTATACAAATACGCTTTTATTATTAATTTTGCAACTTACTACTGAAGATATTTTCGATAGAAGTTCTGAAAAAAAAACTACATTTGGCATGAATAATGGGCTTTTATTTAAAGACGAACATAGATGGATCATCCCGAAATACCTGGTAAATGTTTTTTGGCGTTTCTAGTTTTTTATGGAAAATTAATCACTATTAACAATACATAATCCTTATACATAAAAATGACATAGTTATTGGGTCATTTGTGGGCGCGCATAATATGAAATATTTAGACAAATTATTTGTTTTTCCCCGAAATCTGAAAGGTAAAATATATTTAGATAGCAAATTTGACACCGCATATATTTTTGTTTAAAATTATTACTGAATTAAGTAGATCTGTGTAAATAATTATGTGGTATATTATATAAATATAATAGGTCTAAATAATTTATCTTAAAATGCCATTAAATCAATTTATTTCGTGGGTTATTTTAATTTTCATACTGAATTCATGTGATTATTATTTTGCTGTTTTATGATGCGACTAAACATAAAAATAAAAATCTTTAATTCTTTACTGGTGCAGATATAAGTCTTATCTGAAACCGATATAAAAATTTCGCGGATAAAGAAAAATTAATAAATTTTGTGTGGTAAAAATAAGCCAGATAGACACAAGCATTTTTAAAATCATATATTTTTATTCGTAAGCTCTGTGTACCTTTTTATGTACTTTGCTTTAAGATATAGAAATTCAAATTAATTCAAAAGAACTTCCCTAAATTCTCAAAAATTGTGTACCTACATTATTTGATGCCAGATGCCTAGAAATCTTGCTTAAAACTGTTGTAGGAAGTTTTTTTGAGAAAACAATTTTTTATTGTTACATACATGTTTCTGGGAAAAAATACCCCTAAACTAAATGTTACTGCACTATTTAATGTGTCACCGCGAACGGCCAACTGAGCATGTAGAGTAGAACAGTATCAGCCATTACTGGGAATGCATAGTGTACATGTGAAAGTACATTAAAGTGGATAAACTGTATATAAATTAATCCGAATGAAGTCTGCATACTACTATCGCGTGTTCGATCAATTTACATCAATAACCGATGTCATAAACCTGTAAAGGAAGTTTAAGGTCATAGAGAAAAAAGCTAATAAAAAAATTTTTTTCAAACTGTTTTGGAACTGCTGAAATACATGTATTTTATCGCGCGAAAAAATTCTGTAACCCGGACTGTATTCGAAAGTCAGTTTGCAATACATTGTTGTAGTGATTGCTGTGCTGTTTTTCGAGAGTACATTAATAACCGTATTTCCAAGTTTTCTTTTGAAAATGGCGCATTTATTTAGCAATCGCGACTATAATGATATGCTCCTAATTTATGGCGAAGCAAACGAAAATGCCCACAGAGCTTGTCAAGTGTATTTCATATCCTGTTGAGAAGTTGAGTTGCACCCATTTCATGTTCAACGTGTTCAATCGCATTCTCCTAAGGATTTTCCACTACGTCGAGGTTTTTGCGAATGGTTGCTTCAGGAACATGCAAGAAATCCTCAATTTACAGCGCAAGTACTTGTTACAGATGAAGTATGTTTTAGTCCAAATGGTGGCCACAACACTCACCACTAGACTTTCGAAAATCCACACGAAATATGTAGCGGTGGCTTTCAGCAACAGTTTTCAGTTCGTTAATGATGAATTGCCCAGACGCTTAGACGATGCTTCATATATAGATTTTTTGCAAAATGGCTTGCCGGAGTTATTAGAAGACGTGCCATTAAAATATGTGGTTACTGCTTGCTCATTTTTTTCGGAGCGTGCACGACATTCTAAACATTACTTTTCCCGATCGCTGGATAGGCCGCGGCAGCATAGTTAGGTGGCTCCCCCGGTCCCCGGACCTCACCCCTTTAGACTTCTTTTTGTGGGGATATGTGAAAAGTGTTGTGCATTCCAAGGAAATTCATGACATCGACCAACTGCGACATCGTATTGCCGAAGCTTTTAATACGATTCGAGAGGACGTGGCAATGTTGCAACGCGTGCGAGCGAATTGGATACGTTGCGCTGAAGATTGAGTGCAAGCAAATGGTGGGTATATCGAACATCTTCTATGAAAATCAGCAGTTCTCAAAAGGTGGCTCCTGGCAATGTTGAGATAAGTCAGATTTTAAAATTACATTTTACTCAACACAAATCCATGTATTTACCTCATTTTGACATAACGGATATGTGGCAAGAATATTTGACATAGGTTCACTAACACCCTGTGTATTCCAAGAGAGGAATTAGATATCCTCTCTGCAGGTCTGGTAGGTACACAACTTTCCGACTTTTGAGGTAATTCTTGCGATTGGAATTAGTATTATTATTTATACTACATATGAAAATTCAGAAATTCTAAGAAAATATTCACTGTTATACATTTCTCATATTACATTTTTTTTCGACATCAAAGGAGGTACCTATATTTACTTTCAATAAAGGTGAAAAATGAGACAATAACGCTTTTCCACGGCGTGGATTTAATATTCCAGATGGTCTTTTATAATATCGCGTTACTGTGTACCGTAAAGGCATATCCAAACATCGTTTTTCATACTCACATCTCCATAAGCGGTTGTAACCGGTAAAAATAGAAAAGCGCGTAAAAAGACGGTTTATGTGTGTACACTCCTTATTGTTAGTATAAGTTCAAGTACGATGTACTCTGATGTAAGTCTTATCTGTATTTCGTCAGACAAAAACTAAAACATGATTGTGTACCATCCAAACATAATACTTTTATTATTATTTGTGTACTTAGTTTATCAAGTGTTATCTTAACAATGAATTTTTGCTTACACTCGATTCAATTTCAATCAACCCTGAAGAAAACAGAGATGCATTAAAAATTAGAGTTTACGTGCCTGTGAATTGGGGTGCAAATATATAAATTAGAGAAAAATGTGCACGCCACTGAATCCTTCATTTATATATTTATTTTAAGCCCCCTTCAGCATTAGATAAAAACATTATTTAAAGATTTTGCTAGCGTTTTTTTGCCAAAACAGTATTTTCTCAAATCAAATGATATTCATTTGCTTTATACCAGTTTTTATTTCATAATTTAGTGCCGCATCTAGAGAAACATTTATATTTTCGTAAAAAATTATATATGGGATATGTTTTAACTTAACATTTATCATTAACTAAATCCAAATTGGTCATGAACAATGAAATAGGAGGAAATAGATCTTTAGGAAACTCATTAATTGGGCTGTATAAATGTATTTCCTCTTCTATACGGTTGTACATTTACGTCACAACCTAGTAATATTTACGTACAGGTAAATAGTGATTTATATAAGGTTAGCGAGTTCGGTTAAGTTACTCTTTTCCGTATTTCCGAGGTAACAAATGTTTTATTGTTATCGGATTCTCTTAGGATCAGTATAATTTATTTATGAATTATCGCAGCATTTCTTGAGATATGTTTTTACATAATGCTGAGGTTTTTTATGTAACACATACTTGATAAATTTCTAAATAAAGTTAGGTTAGGTTTTCTTACGTAAGATACAGCGTGTCCCGCTGTAATGTCCGGAAGAGGGAAACGTTTTTTATTTGTGGGTTTACGACAAAAAGTCACTTTGAAAAAACTCCTGCTTGTTCCAAAACGGTCAAAACTGTTAAGATATTTGTCATTTTTTATACAGGGTGTTCAGTATTTAGAAAAATATTGTTAGTCGCCAAGAGTAAAGTACCGTTATTTTTTGACAATATCGGAAAATATTATCAGGGTTGTCATTTAGGATCCACAAGGGATTAAAATTTATTTTTTTTTCTAATAATGCGGGCAGCTAATTTGTATGTATCACTTTACTTCATATTGGCAAAATTTATGCAATAATCAATTTTTTTAATTTTATTTTTATTAAGTCAATTTATTGCTAATAATATGAAAATTTACATAAACCAGGAATAATGTAATAATGGTTTCAAGTCGAATACTTTTAATGCAGCATCAGGAGCACCACAAGGCTCTAACTTGGGGCCACTCCTTTTTATATTATTTGTAAATGACTTATTTCTATCGTTAAGTTAAACCATCTTATATTTGCCGACGACTTGAAATTGTTCTTGAATATATCATCTACGGCTGATTGTCTGTTACTGCAAGACCTTCTGGATCCTGTCTATATATGGTGTACTGATGATTATTTACCTGTTAACATAAAAAAATTTAAAGTGTGTACGTTTACTCTTAAAAATCAGCCCCTCATATTTGATTACAATATAGGTATGTCACTCGTTCTCAGAACATTAAGGATCTTGGTTTAACATTTGACAGCAGTTTGTCGTTTGCTAATCAAATGCATTCAACTATTAAATCGGCGCTATAGTATGCTAGGCTTTGTTATAAGAAGTACAAAATCTCTTACCGATATAGGTGCAGATACTATTCACTAGTACGTTCGAAACTCGAATATTGTAGCCTTATTTGGCACCCTTGTTATCAGATATACAGTAACCACTTGGAAAGAATACAACAGCATTTTCTCAAATTTCTGTCTTTTTGTATTAACAATTTTTTTCCTGATACGGTATACAACTATCAATTACTGTTACAAAGATTCAGTATGCAGGCGCTGAATACTAGAAGGATGGTTGGAAGGTTATTTTTTTATTTAAATTGTTTCATGGCGTGATTGATTCTCAGGCTTTATTCTATCTTTTCAATATACGTGTTCCGAGACCTAGCTCTCGTGAGGATTCACTATTTTATTGTCGGAATGCTTGAACAAATTTTGTTTGTAAAATCTCCTGTTTATTTAATGGCTAATAATTATAACCAAATAGCAAATATTATAACCAAATAATTATATTATAAACAAATAGTAAATGGAATATTTTCTGTTGGGCAATAAATGCATTATTATCATTATTATTATTATTATCACATTATTATCATTATTATCACATTTTCTGACTGGGAACGCACCAGCTTTGAAAAGCAATAAGTCACTAGGTATACGTACTACGAACTGAATAATTAACACTAAAAACTCATATTCAATTATCAAACATAGTGAAAACGTTAACAATATTAAAAATACTAAATTGTAATAATCTAACATTCGAAAACAATTATTATCCTTATACATTTTTTCTTGTTAACTAATAAATAACCTTGTTAATATTTAAAATGTAAAAAAAAATATCTTATTCATTCATGTGTCTAAGTAAAAAGCTCTGTTTATTCGTTGTTGGTCAATACGGATTAAAAACTAGATCATTCTCCATAAACCTTTGTGGGTCAGTGGTCAGGAACGGTCCGAAATAAGGTTTAAATTTAAATAATGATTTTAGAATATTTTTTCCTGCGTAAATATACATTTAATTTTTTTTTAATTGTGTATTTGTATTCTACTAATTTTTCTCTCTCTTCCTTAAACTTAATGACATTATGTCTGAATCACCCTGTATATTCCGATTAAATTTCAACATATTTAAATCAGACGAATTTGCCTACATCAGGGCATCTCAAGGGTTCTGCTAAGGGAGTTTTCAATTTTTTATGTTTTGTAAACACAAATTCGAAATCTGCAGAATTTGTTCGTGTTTTATCTTAAATGGAGGTTTTTTGTTAACACAGTTGGTATATGGGTATTTTTTCCATATAATGGACACACAAATAACGTTTATAAAGACATTTACCTATTTTTTATCAAATTTACCTTTTTTTACCAAAAAGTGAAAAAGATTTTATTTTCATCCAATGAAGTTTTCTGTCCAACGTCAGTGGACATAAAACTGTTGAAGGCCACCGTCGTATCTGAAGATGATGTCTTTAATTATATAAATAAACACAGCAAATTGATATCTCTCCCAAAATAGAGTAACTTGTTTGTATTTAGATTAAAAAGTTCACTAAAACGTGTCTGTCTTGCGGACCATTAAATGATAACTTGGTTTATCGCGAAAACATGTTTTTATTGACCTTAAACGTCAGATGAAAGAATAATTAGTGACAAAGTGATAAAATCAGTTCTATGCCCGAAATAAGGTTGTAATTAAATATTTTATTATACACAAATATGATATTAAAATTGTAGTTTGTGTGCGAAAGTAAACTTTCTTATGGGGTTATGAAAAACGCAAGAAGAAGTAAGTGTAAATGTCACGTAGTGTCGTAAACGTCAAAAAAATTGTTTCACACTCCGTTATTCTACTTTTACAGACTGTTTGTTGCTCGCTTATTTACGCACTACTGCCTTAATAATGTTTTACGCAGTTTGGCAGAAAAAAATGTTTCGCGAAATTGAACACAGTTCTCAATCGATTGAACTGAAGGAGAAATGATATTAAAATATATCTACACCGAAGGAAATATACTGTAGCTATAAATAGAAATTGATTAACAAATATTAAACATATATTTTTTTTAAATCAGGAATAATTGGGTAAAGGGCTTGTGTTTGAAGAAAAAAAATTAGAAGAGTTTGAAAACTTAAAAAAACTGAGAATCTAAATAAAAGCAGACTTGAAAAGAGATTTATTAAAATATTTTTCCAGATATATTTCGCTGGAGCAAATCTCGATCAGTATGAAAATAACATATCTTAACAAAATTAATATTCGGGATCGTGATGCTCTAAAATCTCAAATTAGTCGAGTTCAAGATCAAACTAACAAAAGGTATAACATTTTATTTAAAGCAATAAAAAGAAACATAATTGTAATCTTTTATGGATAAACAACAACAAAAAATATATGTACATACAGGGTGACGAAACAGTCATTTTCAGCAGCCCGTCGATTTTAGATTAAAGGGGGACATTCTTTGCTGGTATTTTTGATTCCGCGACTTTCATCCCAAAGCAAGGGCGAACATCACCCCAAAATATTTAAATGTCATTGGGGGTTGAGTAACATTTCTTTTGAAAGCTCTTACAGACTTTAAATTTTATAATTCCGCCCAATACTTTGAAAAAAATTTACATTTTAAAATTTAAATTATGTTTAGTTGCTTACTTACTACTTAGTTGATTAAATGTTCAAACCGATGACCGCCCGCTTCCATCAAAAAATAAAGATTTTGGTCGAAACGTTCGCGCACATTCCGAAGCATTTCCGGAGTGATTCAACGACATTCGTCGACGATTCTTTGACGCAAATCTTCCAGCGACGCTAGCTGTATTTTATAGATTTTACTTTTTAGGTATCCCCACAAAAATAAATCAAGGCGCGATAAATCCGGTGATCGTGGGGGCCACTCAATGCTGCCTCTTCTCCCAATCCAATTCCGTAGAAAACGTTGGTCCAAATACTGACGAACAATTAACGCATAGCACCGTTCTGTTGAAAAATCAAATGATCTTCATCATACTCTGGAACATTTTCAATAATATCAGTCAAGGCAAGGTCAATAGCGTCTTCCAGTAATTGCAAATACATTTGTCCAGTCAAATTACCAGAACCCGCCAGCCGGTCACCGAAAATTCCAGCCCATACATTTAATGTTTCCGGTTGCTGTGTATGCACTTCGTGAAAAACTCTTGGGTTTAAATCGGACCAATAGCGGCAATTGTGACGATTTACCGTCCCGTTCAAGAAAATATTGCATTCATCAGAAAAACAGATGTTAAAAAGGAACTGTCTATCGTTCTCTGCTCGCTCACTCATTATTTCGCAAAATTTCAAACGGCGATCATAATCATCCTCATGAAGTTCCTGGACTAAATGTTTGTTGTAAAGAGAATTGTAAGAGCTTTCAAAAGAAATATTACTCAACCCCCAATGCCATTTAAATATTTTGGGGTGATGTTTACCCTTGCTTGGGGGTGAAAGTGGCGGAGTAAAAAATACCAGCAAAGAATATCCCCCTTTAATCTAAAATCGACGGGTCTGAGCGTTTTTCTACAATCTTGACGCAGTTCCTGAAAATGGCTCTGTTTCGTTTTCATTTGGCCACCCTGTATATTATTAATGAGAATCTCTAGTCTCCCTTACATAAAGCGAGGCAAAATAAAGTGAGGTTAGATGTGACAATGTGAACAAATATTTAAGTGATGAAACTCACTACTGTGGATTGTTACATTTAACTGTGTTTTCTACTTGTGAAGCCAGTCTGTTTATACATCTTCATACACATTTGCAAATTGTAAAGAAAGCCAGTCGAGCTATCGATGGAATCTGTGGATCCAAAAATGTTTCTTCTTATTTATGAGATGTGTTAAAACAATTGTTATTTGCAAAAAATATTTTTGTCAATAGAGTCGATTTATTTACTGGTGAAATATCTTCTCCAAGTTTGTAAACACCCTGTATTATTTGACACCTTTGTAATAAAATAAGAATTATTTCTCACAAACTAGCAAGAAGAATGAAATTGCAAACTATCAATTACGATAAATATAGCAGCCTATAAATTACAATGCATAACAGTGAGGATGTAAACGAAAATAATACGTCAATATCTGAATTTATACACCCGCTTATTTTTTTCACGTCAAATTTATTGCCAAGTGTTATATTGTACAGTATCCGTTTAATTTCTTTCATATTTATAAATTCGATCAAAATATAAATTTAATGGTTTAGCGTATATCATATTGTCACATAATTCTTTTTTGTAAAGAGAAAAAACAGTTATATTCACATGTTTATTATTTTCCAGTTTCTTTGCCGCAAGAACATAGGTATTGACATGTTTCCTTCAATTCATTTGTTCCATGTTGCAAACATGTACAAATTTTGTTTTCTTAGGTTTCCCTACAGATTCATTATTTATTTCAATATATTTTGTCTGTTTATCGAAAAATGTTTTCATATATTTCATCTCCTTAGATCTCGACACATATTGCATAAAATGTGTCAACTTAAAATAATGTGATGATGATATCGGTATCGATAAGCATTAAAACTCTGCCCCAATTGACGTGACGGATTATTTGGGCAACATTATGAGATAACAGCAATAAATCTAAATAAAGGTATTTGGTTAGTTGAGAAAATTTTAATTGATGGAAAATTTACACTTTTGACAGATGGCAGATTACTTCTGAATGTCGTTTCACGTTTCAAAACTGGTAACTAAGTTCACCATTTATTTACTTAATTTTGACTTGCTTTTGTTTATTTTAGGTGTGACTAAATGATGTTTATAGCTTGGTAAATTTTGAAAGACTGACTACTACGAGCCCTGTTCTAGTTCTTTAATCTGAAGACAAAAGAACGTGTTGCTATGGATACATTGTATTGACGTTTTATGAAATTTTTAAATTGGAAATTATGCCTTACATTTATTACACTTACATATTCAGATTCTACATAATTTTCTGTATATTTCAGTATTTATATATTTCTTCTACGTTCATTTTCAAACATTCTACAAAATTTTCAAATTTTTGCAAAATGAAGTTATGCAAAGGACTTTTGATTCTACTTATAAATATAGACTAAAGGTATGATAAATTTTAATTATAGCCTTTGTTTATTGCATGATTTTATTTATAAATGTAACTTCTTCTCTCTCCGTCAATCTTCCTGTCAAAATCTTAATTTTCTATAAATTTCATCAAAACAATGCTCCTATATGGTACATGACTTTATAAAATTGCACTTGTTGTACTTTCTAAATTTCTACTATTATATTGTTGTCTTTTTCAGCCTATAGTGGAGTCAAGATAGCTTAAAATTACAGATTATTTCGAAATAATTATGGGAAGCATGGATTTTCCTAAAACCTTTTGAAATAACTTGGAGATAAGTATTAGAAAAAAGTTATAAACTTATTTTTGTATGCTAATTGTTTTTTAATTGTTTAAACATTAAGAACATTTAAAATAATTCAATGAATTTTAAATCGAATTCCTTCAAATTGACAATATAGGTATAGTGGTTTTCGATGTCGCTGAACAAGAATATGATGTCGGAAAACGAAAATTCAAAATGGCTGATCCAATATGGTCGACTATTTTAAACTCGCTTATATTTGTAATATAGAGGTTCGAAAAACAAAAATTATAAATGGCTAAAGAGGTTTTATTGAAAATATGTTTTATTTTTTAAAAAACAAATTTATTACAAATTAATTAATTTTTAAATCTCATCGAGTTCTTCCTCTTCTTCAAAAATAACTGGGCAATTAAGGCTTTAAGCCAATAAAATTGAAAAAAAAAACACTGATTTTAAATACAAAATTACAAAATCAAAATCAACGTCCCCTATTATTTATTTATTCATTAATTATTTTAAAAATGGATCAATAGGTATAAATATTAAACTCATACATTTACAGGTTTAGCATAAAAGAAAACGAATACGTTAAATGCAAACTGAAGATTATTTTTAATATTAAGTAATAATATTACCTTAAATAATTACAAGTGTACGAAAGTATAACCTCAAAATGGACAAAATATGTAAATAATACACTTTTTAACACACTGATAACTGCAGCTTACTCGAAAACAAAAATCATATTCTTATACCATTTATAATAATAATTATTTAATTCTTATAAACGAAAAACGCTTTTAAAATAAATAAAACTGTAAGTAAAGATCAAATCAAAAGTATACGATTCCATTTAAAATTTTCAACTTGACCTCTAAATGACCTTCAAGGTCATGGTCAAGGTCATGGTAAATGTCACCGTTGTATTGCTCACTCAAAACCCTGCAACTTTTGTCCTAATAATTTTTTTGTTTGAGCAATATTTTCTAAGATAGAGGAGGGGGGGGGGTCTCCAAACTTTTTGAACACCCTGCATATATATTAGACTCATACCTGTGTCTACATCAATAAGAGAACTTACATTCACAATTTCAGATACAGAATATACGTTTTAAAAATGAATATTAATTCAATTAATCAAAAAACGTTATTTTTTGCTGTTATAACAATTTTCCACTTATTACTATAAATAAAAAAATTATTTTTCGCCGGATTTACTTTTTTTAAGGTCTTAACTTAATTCTTTGATGGTTTATTAAACAAAGAAAACTTTTATGTACATTATTAAAATTTATTTAACAATAAATTTCACGGATTTTTCATGAAATATTTTATTTTTTTGTTATTTTTTGTTTTTTCAACTATTATTTCAATTTTTTAAGAAAAATAAAATGCACCATCTTAAAGTAGAGATTTTAAGCTTTAAAAAGTGCTCTCATAAAGTTTCAATATCACATTTAAAACTATAGTTTTTGATCTATAAAGTATGGCCTAAAAAGTCAAATTTGTGATTTTTTAAAATTATTGAATATGTTGGGCTCAATATTTTTCAAATTAAATTTTTAAGATTTTTTCCATATCGCTCACTGTTTTAATCGTCATTTGAAGAGTAATCTGTGAAAGTTACAGATATTTATTTTAAAAATTAAAAGAATGGCAGCTATTTTATTATTATTGTACAAAATTATAGAATGACGTAACTTTGTATACGTACTATATACATATTTTTTTCTCAAGTTTAAAGATATAAAATTTTGATAGGCGGATGACTCTTCTTTCATTTAAATTTTTGTGAGAACGATTTGATCAATTAGATCAAAAGTTGTAACAAATTTAGTGTAGCGCGCTCGGGGCCGTGCGCTCTTCGAGAGCTATACTTGGGGGCCGCCCGTCTCATTTTTCGTACGTTAGAAAAAAAAATTCTACAGCCTTCAATTCGCATTTTAGAAAAAGACTTTAGTAACAATTTTTATGTAAAATTCCTTTAATTTATTTTTTTTTTAGTTATATTTTTTTATATATTTTGCAAAAACTGTAATTTTGCAACTATGTTAATTTGTCACCCAAAATAAATAATTTAGCGTACACTTTACAGTTGGTAACTTTTTATATATTGTTTCTGACAACTTTACAAAGCGGAAAATAAAAAGTTTTCTCTTCTAGTAAATTTCGCGATGTCAAAATCTATCTTGACTCCACTACTTAAGTTTATTTTGACAGATTGATGTATTCATCTAGCGATTTTGCCTTTTTATTTAACAAACTTATTCTATATGTTAATTTTAACCTTCATTTTCTCATGTCTAGTATTTCACATCCCTGTTGTCAGTTTTTCTCTATTTTTTCTACCGCAAATATGTCTAAATTTCCAACATTACGTTATGCTGTTTATTCATTTATCGTTTCAAATTAGAATATCATGACACTACGATGTTACTAGTTAAAGAAATCTTTACTAAAAGTGCAATTTCTTGTCCATAAAACGCCGGCCTTAACCCATTATTGCCTGAATTATTTTTTTTGCAAATTTCATTTTTTTTTATCGAACGTATGTCCATAAACACAGTTGATCGGATAATTTTTTGTTTTTTATTTTATTTAAAAAAATACAAGGTGTACCATATATGTCACGCTAGGCAGATAGGAAAAGTCAAAATAATAAAAATAAAAGCAAAACAATGATTTTAATTTCTACCATGAAATGGTGAAAAACAGGATACACACAGGCCTACATTGCATTTCTTGCACTGCGTGCGAACAGCACTTGATTTTTCTGTATGAGCCTGCCCCGTGCACCGCCTGGGTTTTCCATCTGGTACAGACTCGACCATACGTCCATGGTCCATACGATCCAATTGTATACTGTTATGAACACGGCTCTTAGCAGATGCAGAGGAAGAACGACCAGCACCCTTAGGAGTTACTTGATACTTGGTCAAATAACACTGAGCGATTTCTCTTCTAAACAGAAGTTGAGAAACTTTATGACCTGTGCTTTTGGCAAGTATCCACGCATTTTGTATGCTTGTGTCAATCAGCCAGGTAAATATCGCCCACCACCATTTCTTACCTAGGATGCCTATTCTGTAAACGTTGCTATTAGCGTCCATTTGATCCGTACCGCCCATAAAGTTACTATATTTACAAATGACATTAGTCTGGGTCTCAGCAGCTGAGTATCTGTTAGCAGTTGTCAGAAGATAAAGAGAATTGAAGCTACCATTACCACTGAATTATCTCTTCATCTTGTTACAAGAATTGAATCTATTTCGGCAAAAGCAAAGTCAAATTCACCGTCTATAAATAACTCAAAAATATTACAACTGTCATGCCTCGGAAAGTAGAGTACCTAATCTTGTTCTGGAAAAATTTCATCCGATTCATCCAAATCATGACATTTTCCATGAAAACGAACGTTTTTTATTGATATTGAGCCTATTCTTCATTCTTTTCCACAGGTGCAAGTTCTTCAGTAACTAAAATTGTCTCACTTTCTCCACCAATTACCCTGCTCCTTACCGTCACTGCTTCTGCTTGTGCTTGAAGCTGTTTCTCTGACAGATTATTATCCATCATCCCTCCTCTGTTTTCGACAGAATCTTTATCCGAATATTCGTGGGAGGTACAATATACACTTTATCAATAGGATCGTCTCCCCAAAACTCGTTATTTTCAAATAATTTTGCAATTTCTGCAGCAGTCAAACTGAGAAGAAAAATAGAACCTATTTGCCTAGCGTACCTTTTATGGCACGGTGACGTAAACTGTCCGGTAAACACATATAAACAAATTTAGATTAATCCAAACTAACATTTTTCCAATATTTACTAATAATTTCAGTAAACTAAATAGTTATATCCACATATACATAGTTACATTATCAAAAATATATACTTACAACTTTTTGTAACTCATTTTTCACCCGCAAAATAAGATAGCACCAAATACAGCTCTCTTGTCTAGAGAAAATATTTAATTATGAGATAATTGTAAGTTTTAGTACAGAGACAATAGCATACTTGTAGGTGCTTTAAATTTGGCAATACAAATTAATTCCTAAGACGTGTTTTACTGTACCATAATTGGCACGCTAGGTATTAATGGGTTAATACAGAAAACGGTAACTAACTCCCAGTATCGCCGCCGCTGCTTGACATATTCGCACACTAATCCAGTGAATTTTTATCTCTAATTATTTAAAACCCTTCTCGGTGTTAAGTTAATTAAATAAATTGTCTACTTAAAACTGTTTCGCTTACTCCACCACGCGCTAACTTTCCACTCTCCTTAATGCAGTGGAATAAAAATAATTTCTTCTCTCTTGGCCCAGTTCCTCGTTCTCAAATTTAATTAATTAAATAATTCCATCCAAACTGGGGTACTTCCCGTTTTAGCCCACCCACTCCTGCGAGTGCTCCTAACCGGGGTTCGGGGGCGGGCCGTCTCCGCATCGAAAAGAAATTAAATAAAGTCGATTTGCGAACCGGAAACAGGAAATGAAAAAAGCGAATCTGCTCGCAAGGCCCTTTAGCGCAGAAATATGTCGCTATGGTTACTGATAAGATTCCAGCCGAGCGTGAATAAAGATATTACTGGTTGATGGGAAAAAATAAATAATTCTATCAGTGTGGAATCATTTTTTCGGCGAAAACTTGTCGGGGGGGGGGGCTTTGTTGGAGACACTCCGGCTAGATTGGGATTAGATGGGGCACTGATTGGATTTATTGTTCGATTCGATAATGTCCTCGTGTCATGTATTATGCTACGTAGATACAGTTACTCTTGTTAGATACATTTTTTTGCTATAATGAAAGGAGACTTAAAAAAGCAGTAGATGCTACAAAGACCAGTCGACACATTTTTGATGAGAAAGCAGTGACATTTCCGCCATGGATCTTTATGTTTTTGGGGTCGCTGATTACGAAACAGAGATTAAAAAAAATTTGACAGTTGACAGCTGCCAAAACGGTGAAATATTGACATATTGACGAAGCAACTCGAGATCTTGGATAATATTGCTGGTAAGTGGTTTTTCTCTTGACAGTTGACAGCTGTCATATCGACGCTGTCAAAATGTCAGAATGAATTGGTTTTTCGAGGCTTTTGGGCGTGATAATTCTAAATTTGAAGTTGAAAATCACTCTTGACAGCCGACAGCTGTCATATCGAGAATGTCAAAGTAAAAAGGAGTCGATATTTTCAAAACAATAATACTCAAGAGGTTTTTGAAGTTGTTGATCTCGAATTTAACATCAGAAATGCCTTTTGGAGGTTTACAGATGTCATGTCGCTGTTATCAAAATGATAATATGGATTGTTATTTTTGCAAATATGATCTTCCAAGGGTCATGACCGGATAATTGTATATATCGTGAAAATGATGGAGAATGAACGATTAACCAGCATTTTATTTTGGACTACAAAGTACACTGAACACGATTCAATCTAAATACTAGTCTAAATGAACCTGCAGGATCCTTATGGGAAATGGCTTTCGTCAAACACAGGCACAGACAAAGACACAGACACAGACACAGACACAGACACAGACACCGACACCGACACCGACCCAGACCCAGACCCAGACTAAGACCTAGACCCAGACTCAGACCCAGACCCACACACAGACACATACACAGACACAGACACACACACAGACACACACAAACACACACACAGACACAGACACACACACTGGCACACACAGACACAGAGACACAGATACATACACACAGACACAGACACATACACAGACACATACACAGACACAGACACAGATACATACAGCGCTATCCAAAAAGTTTGCACCATATGGGAAAAAACTTTATGTATAAATTTAATAAATTGCTTCGATTGTCAATTGTCTCTGCATGTCGTCAAATTAAAATAGCACCCATCGACCTTCATAAAACGTGTGTTATATACGAGGAGCAGACGAAAACTGCAAATCGGCCCAAGAGTAAAGTACCTTTATTTTCAACAAAATCTTATGAAGAAAAGTTATTTTCCTCTGAAGGATTAGACCGAATATAATGTATCAGTTAATTTTACTGAAAAAGCAAAAACAACAATTACTAAAGTCATGTTTTTTTTAGTGCGCTTCAAAACAAGAAACATTATAATTCCTGAAAACAAGTTGAATCAGGAACTAATAAGGCCGTTATAAAAAATGGTGTAGAAAATAAGAACAAAGTTGGTGCAAACAC
>NW_019416466.1:497168-510570 GCF_000390285.2 Anoplophora glabripennis | reverse complement strand
CTAGTGTATATTGTAACAACGATGATGATAATGATGAAAAAAGCATAAAACAGTGATAATAATGTGTATAATATAATGCAAAAGCCCACGTGCATAAATTAGGCCGACCACACATCCCTTTTTTCTCGGAATATTTACGCTTTACAATTCCAAATGTGTTTGAGCTAGAAAATATGTATATCCGATAATTTCATGCAACTTTTTTCCGAAACATTCTTATTTCTATAATTTTAAGAGGCATTTTAGGATTAAATCAAATCAGACTACGAAAAATTTTATAATATTCTCAATTTTGGTACATATTTTCAAAAATCATAGAAATGATTCCGAGACGGTTAAGCTAATTTTGAACACTTGAACAAGTATTTCTTAAATATATTTCCAGCCATATTTTGCCGGGAT
Organism: Anoplophora glabripennis; assembly: GCF_000390285.2. Classification (NCBI taxonomy): domain Eukaryota; kingdom Metazoa; phylum Arthropoda; class Insecta; order Coleoptera; family Cerambycidae; genus Anoplophora; species Anoplophora glabripennis. The sequence goes on along the minus strand of NW_019416466.1, from coordinate 510,168 downwards.
AAATCTCAATGATTATGAAAATAACAAACTTTAATAATTTCAAGTAAATATTTTATATCAATTTTTCCATTATTTTTCTCAGCAAGTCATGCATCTTGACAAGTGGAAATATCGTTGTTTTGTTTTTCATAGCAATCTGTGATCGACAACTCCGTGGAAATTATGCCTCCGAAATTTTAGTTAGCTTTTTCCAAATCATTCTGTTTAAACATGTAGGTAGAGATATATTTCACTACAAAATGAATGTTGCTTATGGTATTTCTCAAATTACCTGGTGTTTAATTTGGTCTGGTTTCAGTTTGTATCCTCTTACATCGAGGGCGTGTCGTTTGCGACGGCCATAAGGTCCTTTCGGTCATCCGTAGCGCCACCGTGTGAACCTGTCAAATCTACCTCGCCTTGACAAGCCTCCTAAATCAAAACGCCACTCTGGCATGCCACACGTTCCGGAAAGTGTCAAAAATGTGACTGCAAGGCGTGACGTAGGACATCTCCGAGAAATTGGCCAATTATGCTTAATTAACGCAGCATGCCTGAGCAAAGATTGTAAAAACACTTTCTCTATCTTCTTGTATATCTAGATTTCTGGTATCGAAAAACATTGACGTTTCTTTATTCGAGTGTTTCAAGAAAAAAAAATTAATTTTTTTAATTGAAAGACATAAATTTAATTGAAAAATAAATTAATTTCTCCAACTTTGCAAACGCGCTTTGCACAAAGATAAATTACAGTTTAAATAATATAAGAAGAAAAACCCAAGCTTTACAAAATCCAGACTGCTTTATGAATTACACGGCGTTCATTATTCATTGTTTCACTTCACTTTTTTTTAAATGTATAATTATTATTTCGTAAAACTCTACCCTTAAGCTCATTAAAAATTACCTTAACCTTGCCTTAAACTTAAAGTTCAATCTAAACCAACCTATGAGGATAATAATCGATCAAAATGTGTGCGGGTGGATCAGCAGACATCTAAGGTTGAGTGCAGACGACCTGAGCACGAACAAAGACTACATGTGAATTTTCAATTGATGATATAGCGAGAAACAACTACTCCGCGGACTACAATATGTAATGTTTTTAAGAGAAATATTGGATTAACAAATGTAACAAATTAATAACAAGAAATGTTACCAACTGGAACAGAAAAATATACCTACAGTTAAGTTTAAATAGAATAAGCAGGAATTTATGTTTTTAGTGTTACGCTTTACATAGGTATTTTCCAAACAACCAATAACCTCAGTACTTGCCTTTTTATTCAAATATGGAAACTCAATTCTAATTACCAACATTTTGAAACCGCGATATTTCAACATTTTTCGATGAATGCCTGTCAATAATCTCAAAAGGTCGATTCTTTCGTCCCAAGCTGGAGCTGCTTTCCTGTATTATTTATTTTAAAAATGATTGATTAGTCAAGTTTTTGACGCCAACAAATTTCAACACTTTCTACCAGCGGCGCTGAACCTTCCAAAAAAAAGATAGTCATTTTATTTCCTTGAATATGTGTTTATCTTTTATTATTACCTATCAGTCTTTGGAATTTTTAGATATTTATTTGTTAGCTTATCTATGAAACTATTTCCTTATCATACCTAGATACTTCGTATCAAATTGTATATTAAAACAAAAAAGATATTGTAAAATAGGTAGGGTTTTGTGGAATACTACATTTAAGAAAAAATATTGCCTCTACACGAAAAAAAAAAAAAATTATTTTCCTCGTATGATCTTGTGTCCCATATTTAACAACAACCATTTTTTGGAGAAGATAGAAGTACTTTATGATTATTTGAATTTATCAACAAGTCGATCTGACTCGTACTCATCTTGAGTCTGGTTGCATATGTGCTTGCAAATAGCAATTACTGTAACAAAAAAAATGAATAAGAGTAATAGTGTATTTATTTTAGAGATAGAGTGGGACTCATTGCGCAAGATTTTACAGTTTATACAAGAAATACAAGCATCCACACAGTTGACGTGAATCTGCTTCCGAGCCTACGCCACTGTCGCCGACATGTCGACTTGCGCGAAATTTATCAAACTTTTCTCATTCGAGCGTCATAAATTTCCATAGGAATTTCCTCGTGGCTATTAAATACCGCGAGACAAAACATTTTCTTTCAGAAGTGATCGAGATCAAAGCGTTATTCTCCCGGTCCTTTCGGCTTCTTCATAGCCTCGTTAAAAATTTATTAATATAGGAAAAATTAGGGAAGGGATCAACGAGAGATCGCATTGAATTCGATGAATTGCTTCGAAGTGTAAAGGGGTTCTTTTAAAGCTCGCATTTCTGTGTACCTACCTCCACCTTCCTTTTGGTTTTAATAAAAGGTCAGAGGAACCAGGAGACACTTTCTAACTCATGCGATTTTCGTCTTTTTTCCATATACATATAGCCATTTTTGATACTTTGAAAAACTAATGTAAATACTAGCGCAAACACGTTAATACTAAAATCGGATTCTTTAAAGTTATAAATTTACTCAAAAAACCATTTTGTAGGGAATTTAAAGCACTTTAAGTTCTGTGATTTGCAGTTTTTTTGGGCGTTTCGTTTTTTAGATTTGTAAGCTAAAAGAGCTCAGGAAAGGCAGTCTTGGAGCTCAGATTTGAGCTTCTAACAGTCATAACAGTCAAATTTTGTCCTACAATTTCTTATTCTATAATTTTTTTATAACTTTGTTAGTTTTTGAAATACTTTGAAAAACAGCGATTTTTTTAAAAATTGAAAAATTTAATTCAAAAGTAAATGAAATATTTTTGAAAATTTTGGCTTCTAAATTCGTTCAAATTCCCAGAATCTACTGTTAATACATAAATAAAGAAAATTACAGAAGGAATACGTTTAATTTTTGTTCCGTCAAGTCATTAATTTTAATACCGATTTTTTTTTTCTCAAAAATCAAGACAATCATTTTATTTTGATTTTTTATTAGTTTTCATGCTAACGTCTTTTACCACCACTCAATTTAAAGGTCTTTTCAAGAACTTTAATAAGTGTTATATAAGTTTTCCTCGAAAAATCTTTAATTTTTCCGCTACAGGACGTTGAACTTTTCGATTATAGCTATCTTCGAAATTGACTTCAGCTTCTGGAAGTCATAACTCGGGTTCTATACCACCTACAAAAATAAAAAGCAATCTGCTATTTAATTACCTTCATATTTGCTTATGATCATTTTTTTGATAAAACTTGTAGTTTTTGAGATATTTGCGAAAAATGGCTTAAAAACATGCATTCTTTGGGCTAAAAACGAACATGTTTAGGCGCAAATAACTCAAAAAGTATTGACTGTACAAAAAATTCTTATAGAACATTTTTTGCTTAAAATTATTTTTAATAAAAAAAATCCACCCTCCAGAAGTGGTGGCATCCACCCCTAGGGTAAAAGCACACATCAGCACTATATAACATTTGTTTCTTGGGCTATTCCCTAGCTACAGTTCAAATTTCACGTCAATCCATTCCATCCGAAAAAATTGGTAGCCAAAATGTTTCAGTGACTGGACTATTAAATGAAACATAAATACCATCAAGTTACACTGTCCGATTCAATACTAACATAACCGAATTAATCGATTAAAAATAATCGAAGATACGACAAAAAAATAGTTCTGTGTAATCATCGGAAGCATAATGCAACAATGCCACCGTATATGGCAGTACCATGGAAGAAGAATCAAACCGAGCGACCGGAGGATTTTTTTGCAGACGGCGATGCGCCCAATACGTAATTGCCTTTCGGTTTCCCACCCCTCCGGGCCCACTTCAATTGCTAAATAATCCCCGTCGAGGGTTGAGCGCGACTACCCTAGCCAGCGCTAGGTGGTCCAAGGTCAAGGACGCAGACACGACACACCCCCTACCCCCGGCGAACGTCGCGACGTTTACTGTCGTCTACACAATTTCACACAAAAGTGTCAATATGGGTCTATTTGCGGGCCGATTGGGCAGACGGGCGCTTATTGCGAATAACCCGACATGAATTATTCAACGACGCCATCTTAAAATGGCCACTGAAAATATTTTTAAACCATTCTTCATTAAAAAACAATTACTTATGCAACAAACATGTAGTCACACTTTTGTCACGAGAAACTAGAGTGAAAAAAGGTATATAACTTACATCAAAATGTACTTGAACTTCCTAAGCTCTCGTTAGCATGCCCTTGTTGTTCTCGGGCTAGACTCTGTATGAGAAGATCTGCTATAATAATCCCTAAGCCCGCTCCCCAGACAACGGTGATAGAAGCGTCCGAATAAATGCGAATTTAGGGTCTATTTAAAAACAAATATCATTTTCCTATGATAAATTGCTATTTATTAAATGATAGATTACTGAAATCCTGAGTTTTCATGGTGTATTCAAGTGAAATATGGCGGTTTAAAGGAATACTGAATGGTAGATATGTTGACACCGTATTTTCTGTGCACATGCGGCAAAAATTTTATACGAGGAAATATTACAAACTCAATTTAGAGATTCTACGAAAATCAGTCTACGAAGCCTTAATCAGCACCATTAAAACCCCAGTATCATTACTTAATAATGCAGGAAAATATTTTCATACACGCTTAAAATTTTAAATCTAGGAGGCTTTGAAAATATCTGAGGATGAACAAACTGCAAATTTTCTTTCGTGAGCTCCCGTCACATGTATAATTGTTCATTAGTAGAAAAAAAACAATTATTGCTGCAATATTTATCATAGTTTTAATTTCTAAAATACCTTTCCACTAAGGCGTTCTATTAGGATACCATCAGCCTGAAATGGTATCTGATGTGAAAGAAGCACTTAAAATTGGGAAAAGAAAACATGAAATTTTAAATGTTTTTCTAAGAATCAGTTAAGATAATCATCATTAATAAAAATAAGTTATTCTGATTTCCATCCTGCACATATGTGGGAATAGAATTTAATACAAATTAAGTACATAATACAATACAAAATGGTGCGTATCGAGTTTTTTGTTTGTGTTTAAATATAGTAACAGATAGCATGAGCTTGTTTTTGACAAATTACGTCACGGTGCAAATAATGACCTCTGTTTCGTGCGAATATTGTCACAGTGTCAATAAAATGTATATAGAGTGGTTATATTTTGTAATTATTGTTATTTATTGATTATTATTCACTTTTACATTTCCTAGAAAGATAACAAGATCTAGTTTAATAATAGCAAATATTTTCCCAAAAATAAATTTATAATAATATTACAATAAAAATATCAAAAAATACCTTACTATAATAGTAACAAGTAACAATAATAACATAGATATTAATATAAATATATAAATTTATTTAATACAGCTCTAGTATCAGTATTATCACCTACATCATTAATAAATATATCTGTGGTATTCGCAACATGAATGTTCAACAGTTTTAACATAGGAAATGATTGAATGATCAAAATTATGCACTTGGTTCACATGGACTATTAAAATGACTGGTTTTGCAAGAATTTAATCTATTTTACTTGTAAACTGTTCCCATAAAAGATTATTCCAAGTACGGTCCCTAGATGGGCAACAAGTCATTCTCTTAAATCTATGAATGTACTTTACCCTTACCGAATGCTAAGCAACGTCGCCATTTTCTAATAAACGCTCCGTATCTCTGAAACGAAAAGACACAGTACGCTGCGGTTTCGCTATTCCGTTTTGAATTCAATTTGGTCCACTCAGTATATGTAAAATAAATCGAAATAAGGCATATACAGCCTTCGCTCCCTGCGTAAGGGGATCGTAAAAGTTTGCCACGAGGGCCAGATTACATACTTTTTAAATTAGTTTCAAAATTGATGTATCAACCGAGGTAGTTTCTTTTACGCATTTGGCTTTAGGATGACTTGAAAATTAAGCAATAAAACAGGCGCGCGACGCTGAATTACAAGAGCTAAAAATCATGCATTGTAAGTCTTTCCGATCTCAGTTGAAGAACCAAGAGTTTGGAAGTATGTACCAGGTTCGGTCGCTGACGCAGCAACTCGGCATTGAAATATTTGAAAAAATTGTTCCCACATTTATTTAGCCATACCCATATACAGGTCTGGTTGAACTAAACGTGGAGGTGGTAGAAATGTATACGCCCGGTTGAAGAATGCGCGCGCGGGCAAACGGCGCGCAAACACAGCCGCGCTGGGCGACTGGGCAATAAATCTCAGCTGTTGACAAGTGGTTGACAAATTGTCTAGCAGTGCAGTGCAGCGGAATTTGGTGTGATCTACACTTTGCACACTTTCTAAAATTAAACTGGTTGTTCCTGGAAAAGACGTAGACTTTTCCTGGCAGTCCTCTAACTCGGGGGTGCAAAATTTCATAACTATTAATACGGAAACAGATACATGATAAAAAAAACGGAACAGTCGTGTATGTGAAATATAGCCTGTATAATTTTATCGGAAAATCTTCAAATGAAACCTCCGTATTTACATGTAAACTACCTCGACAAATTGAATTACAAAATCCCCTTCGCCTTAGGCTGGACTTCCATTATTCGCTTCCGGAGGCAGAGGTTGCCAAAGCAACAACCTCCCAAATTTTCGGGTATAATGAAGTTTGCTCGAAATACGGGAAGTCAAAAAATAGTTTAACAAACTTTAAGCTATGATAGAGCTCCTTTAAAGTAACATATTTTACGTGTGAAAGATTGTATACAGGGCGTTAGAAGGCTGCCTTAATTTTAACAGACAATACATTAAAATAAACAAAAAAAACCTTATATGACATGGGTCCTAAACTCCGAGAAAAACTACCAACATCTCAAGTTGATGTACAAAAGTTCGATTAATTAAGGAATATTGACATAACTGCGTGCATAGAATACCATAAAATACAATGTTTATCACTTGTTTGAACTTCTTTATGCTTAATTTTAAAAAATAATTAGCGTTGTAATAAATTTAAAATTCGATAAAATTCATATCGAGCAATGTGACAATGGCGTGGCGGATAATTCGAGGTACTAAGCTATCCAGCAATACGCAGTTCAGTTGGTATTTGGAATTGGACCGTGCCTGAGTGTTTTTTGCGTACCACTATTTCCTTTTCTTCAAGTGTTTCGAAGGTGTCGTGGGTGCATAGAAAATGGTCGTGGACATTTTGAGCATATGTTGTAGTTTGTTTTGTACTTGTGTGTTTAAAAATTACTGAATTTTGCTTTTTGGTAAATACCTTAATTATTTTTAATACGTAAATTATTTGGATGACGTGAATCTTTTTTTAATTTTTTTGAAACTGGAAAACAATTATCTTGAAATTTACTAAATGTTTCACAATAATAATTGTTTACATTTTTGTTACTCCATAGGACAAGTCTGCCGCGTGCACACGTGGTATGCTTCAACTGTGTAGTATTAGATTAAGCGCTGTTGTCACGTTGTGATGAAACTCCCCAATATTAATACTCGCTGTATTTTGAAAACTGTTAATCTTACGCCCCTGTGATATACAACTTTTTTGTTCATTTATGATTACTCTATCTCATGCTGAAGTAATGGCAAACTTCTCACACCCTGTATATTTATAAAAGGAAAAAGAGTACATGCCATTTTCCCTTGACCGAAGCAGTTGTACACCTTGTATATATTTTTAACACCCCAGAACATTTGCTACGACATTTGTAAACATTTACAAATATGTTCTGATATATTTTTTACAAAAACGTGACGACAAAAAGCTAAAATGAAAAAATTTTCGCACAAATTATATGATTTTTTTTTGTATTTACCTGACAGTTATGTGAATAATTTTCAAAACAGAAAATATATCGAAAAATTGTAACTTCAAACACGTTTTTGCAAATGTATGACACAAATCGAGTTGTGAAGGCGACACAGGTACCCAGAGTTCTCAGATCTTACGATCCATTGTGCATGCCGCCAATAAGAGTTATTTTAAAACATATCCGTGCTTCGTCCCTCTCTAATCAACAGTATTACAGTTTTATACATATTTAATATAAGTTTGTCCTGAACCCATGTAAAATGTCCCTAGAAAGCGAAAAAGTAATAAAAGTATTTTTTTTATTTTTAAAGCGAATACCTATAGGATTTAGAAATAGACCACCTAGGATTCCGGTTTCGAAATTATTAGGTCTTATCAGTACAGACGACCGACTAAACGAACGCAATATGGCTATTTTGATGTCTTTCAAAAGATACGACGTGAATATTAATCCCCTGGTTCCATAAAAGCAAGACCAGTGTTGCACTAGACGAAGTAAAGTTTGTATCGTGCGGAACAACTACTCTGCGGACTAATGCGCCGACTAGCATTAAATAGGACCGACCATTGAAGATATAGTACATGTTGTATGTTGTATCTCACCGACATCTTTTCATCGAGCCCGTGTGACTGTCATCTCCGGCCGTCTCTAGGAAGTTACCTGCCAGGTGCGTGTTGCCCGAGTAACCAGACGGGGTGCCCCGGGCCTGCAGCGGAGCGCTCCCTGTCATAAATACAGACACCGATCCATGATTGGCGGTCACGTAAAAACGGCGAGGCGCGGCGCGGGAGGGGAGGGCGGGCCGTCGGGAAATCGGCGAACGAAATGGAAAGTCTGCGTGCGGAGAGAGGAAAATCGATGCGTACGTCTGGCGCCCGGAAAAATCTCGCCCCGCCAGTGCGGCCGAGTTCAAGGAAAGTCTTTCCCTCTCTCCGGCGGCGGCGGCGAGCTTATCCGCAAGGGCAGGTCACACACGACCGCCGCGGTGCGTCGCTGGTATTTTTACCGAGAAGGAAGTCGCAGGCCCGTGTAACGAACCCGGTTTTTTGCCTTTGTTTCATTTCGTGGATGTCAAGGTTCCGGGTTACCTGGGGTTGTTAATAATGCGGTAAAGGGTGTCGTCCACGGATTGTTTTTGTATTTTCTTCGTAATACTTGCTCATTATTAAGAATATTTATATTTTTTGTTAAATTTTTAAATATATAGGGTGATTCAGTCATAATGTCATTAATTTTAAGGGTAGATAGTGGCAAATGAGTAGATTACGAAAGAAAGTATTTTCAAATCATTATTTAAATCCGTTTTCGCACAGCTCCTAACAGCTGACATACAGCGAGAGTGAATCTTGACCTTCCGCACTGTTCGGTCTATAACCTAACTTTAATATTGTCAACATTTTCACTGTTTTGTAATTGAATGTGAATTTTTAGTAATAACTAGCACCCCGCCCCGGCTTCGCACGGGCAAATATAAAATAGCCTATGTTACTCCGAGGAGATGTAGCTTTCGGTAAAATTTGTTGAGTAGTTTTTGAGTTAAATCGTAACAAACAAAAAATCAATAATCTTTCATCTAATGCGACCTTAATATTAATTTTAAAATAATTCACGATATGTCTATATACCTAAAGACAACAAACGAACTCAAAATTAAAAATGCAAAACCTTTAAATTTAAAACAATATAGGTAACTACCAACAATGTGAAAACAAAACTAATTAAATTAAAGTATCTATGTTCAGGACTATCAATTTTAATTAATAAGTAAGTAGTTAGGTATCTAACTACCTAAAGAAAACAAACACGAAACAAAAATGCGACTATGAAATTTTAAATGATTCACAATAAGAAAAAAAACAAACAAATTATTAAAACTCAATGAAATAAAAGTATGTTTGCAAGTATCTATGTATGTTCTGACTACCTAAAGAGAACAAATACAAAACAAAAATGTGACCTTAAAATATCGAACACAATTATAACTTTCCAACAACACCCAGAAAGAAAACACAGTCGTCAGTCGTCACCTCCATTCGCTCCAAGTCAGTTTATTAGAGGATCATCGTTCGACTTATTAGCTAAACAGTAGGCAAGATGGTGCGGGGGGAGGGTTGGCGATCGCATCCAGCGAAGCGAGGCGCTTGAATTTTATTCTCGCGTCCGTAATTTTTTTGCGATTACTCCTAAGATATTCATTTAAATTACATGGTGTAAAAGAGTAAAATAATGTGCATGAAATTTTTAAAGCCTCTAACTTATTTAAAGTGATAAGGATTAATACCGTATTTGTGTAAATAGCTTTTACATTACCCCTTTATAATTGCCAATTTTTTAAAGTATTAAAATGGATATAGCTAGTATGTTTGTACCTTTAACATATAGACATATGCCATCGCGGACTTTCCTGTAGATAAATATAAGATACACAATTCCACCATACATTGATACACTTCATAAACTTTCGGACACACGAAATTAATTTCGTTGCGCATTATTTTGTCTTTGATATATCTCCTAAGGTATTCATTTAATTTGCATGGTGTAAAGGGAAAAATAATTTTCATGAAATGCTCAAGCCAACTAACGTATTTAAAATGATAAGCATTAATACCGTATTTGTGTAAATAGCTTTCCAATTACCGCTTTATAACTGCCCATTTTTTAAAGTATTAAAATGGATATAGTATGTTATCCTTAAGAGATAGACATATGCCATCGTGAACTTTTCTGTAGACCTATATAAGATATTCCACCATACATTATTTTGTTATATCTCAAAGGGTTTAGGCAACCTCCAACAAATATCGTTAATGTATACAAAAACTTAACAAATTATATACTAAAACTTTCCTCGAGAACCACTATATCCATTGGTGAAGGCAGCACGAAAATCGGTGCAGTAGTTTTTGAATTTATCGCGAACATACAGACCGACAGACGCGGCGGAGGACTTTGTTTTATAATATGTAGTGATTATTTAGTTTGTAGTACAGGATACGTACTACAAACCGAATAATTATTTGAATATAATATTAAAAACTCGTATTCCATTATAAATGTTAATACTTTTAAGAGTAGTGGTACCTATTTCAGCGCACTTGAGTTCTTAAAATATCAATTGTTTTATGAAAACCATGTACTGAAAATTCACTTTTCGAAAACTATCATAAGATATTGATTAGATTCCTTTTTATGAGGTTGGGTGTANAGACAGACGCGGCGGAGGACTTTGTTTTATAATATGTAGTGATTATTTAGTTTGTAGTACAGGATTATCAATTGTTTTATGAAAACCATGTAGTGAAAATTCACTTTTCGAAAACTATCATAAGATATTGATTAGATTCCTTTTTATGAGGTTGGGTGTAAAATTTAGTTTTTAAGACGTCAGTTAATTCAAGCAGAGAACTTATTGTATACATAGAACAGGCCGCTGATACAATTAGGGATAATCTTTTATGCCTATTACACGCATGCACACTCTCTTTGGCCTAATTTTGTGTGGATCAAGTTGGCGATCATTTTACCTTTTCCTTAAATTGAAGACAGAAACGGAATAAATGTTGTTTTCGATCGAATAATACTAGAATATCGCCCTTCTCACGTACAAATCAGGCTGCGATGCTAACACCCGCGCCGGGAATATGCACGGGTAGACAGATTACCATTAACGTTATTATTTCGGCTCCCACTCGTGTAGTTCCAGCGTAATATCTCGCCGGCTCGTAACCGCGTTACCAGGAGCACTCCACCTGGGCCCTAGCAGCCTAGACATTAACATGCGTTAAAAACAATTACCCGCCGACAAAACATGAAACGCCGGATCCCAAAAGTCCCGGGGCGCTACAAAGGGCCCGGGTTTGCATGGGGGCTACCCACATCACCGTCACCGTGACACCCCCGGATCACAGTGGCCTTCCCCGAGACTGCCCGCCGCAAAAAAGTCTTTATAGGCTGTGTAAAAATTGGAAAGTGGACTGGGAGCGACCAAACTCCACGTATCCGAGAAAAACCGTGACGGTTTTTATTTTCTTTGTTGCACAAGGTGTGTCGCAAAGACCATAAATGGCTGTTGGTTACTTTTATTGGACATTTAAAATCTCCATAAACATCGGAATTTTCGCCAATGTTTTAAATCCAGTCGCAGAAACGGTTCACAGAGACGCAAATCACTCCAAACACTCAAGATCCACGATATACAGAATGTTCGATGCTGTTGACAGAATGATCGCCGAAGACCGTTGCGATATTCCCAAAAAAGCGACTTAGTTTCTAATAATTATTCCGAGAAGCATCAGGAATACATAAATTTCAGATTTCAGCCAGATGCCAAGATAGACCAAAATGACTCACAGATCACCGACATCGACAGAGGGTTGGTATCAAAAACCATAGCGAAGACCGACATCAGGACTTGGCGGAGTCATCGCATGGCGAGTTCGAACGTCGACCCTAGTATTCCCCCGATAACCAGAGCAACGTTACTTGCCAGTACGAAGTACGATTTCAAGTATTACTAGCATTGTATTGTACACGTTATCTAGGGTCCATATGGCCTAAGATTAACTAAAGACTTGTGATCGACTCAAAGGTATTCTGCAATAAAACTAAAGCCTTTTATATGAGATTATATTTTTTACAGTTTTTTTTTGCGCAATAAGATGTAACTTATATTCATGTCATTCAAAAATTTTCTAGATTTATACGGGTTTTCTTGAGATCTATCAAGGGACAAAAGTATGTTGTTTGGCATAAATTTATAACATATTTATCCGTATTTCGTAGAAAACTGAAGGGAGGAAATACGAGTTCCAAATTAAATTTTCAACGTCGAGAATTCCAGAAGAACTTTTGTTCCTGTCAAATATTTCCGATCTCGTTCCATCCCTCACGGAACCAATTCTTTCATGTATTTATTGTTTGAAATATGTAAAGGATAAAATACGTTATGGAACAAGGTTTTTGTCTAGTATATTCTAACGTTTACCTAGACTAAACCATATAAAAAAAAAATCGTTTCCTCGAAAGAAATATTACTCAACCCCCAATGCCATTTAAATATTTTGGGGTGATGCTTACCCTTGCTTGGGACTGAAAGTGGCGGAGTCAAAAATACCAGCAAAGAATGTCCCTCTCTAATCTAAAATCGACGGGTCTGAGCGTTTTTCTACAATCTTGACGCAGTTCCTGAAAATGGCTCTGTTTCGTTTTCATTTGACCACCCTGTATAATTACAATGTGTAATTAAGGAAGCTA
>NW_019416466.1:294354-497031 GCF_000390285.2 Anoplophora glabripennis | reverse complement strand
TTTTTTTTTACGAAAGTGATAACAAATCGCCAAAAACCAATGTAACGCAAGAAATACTAAATTTATACCATTGGCGTACTTAACTCGAATTACTGACATTTTTACCGTTCCTAATTGTTTGTACATAAGTTTCAACTTTAAAATGAAAATTCTTAAAAAGTATTGGGCGGAATTATAAAATTTAAAGTCTGTTGTAAAGAGAATTGTAAGAGCTTTCAAAAGAAATATTACTCAACCCCCAATGGCATTTAAATATTTTGGGGTGATGCTTACCCTTGCCTGGGGGTGAAAGTGGCGGAGTCCAAAATACCAGCAAAGAATGTCCCTCTTTAATCTAAAATCGACGGGTCTGAGCGTTTTTCTACAATCTTGACGCAGTTCCTGGAAATGGCTCTGTTTCGTCTTCATTTGGCCACCCTCTATATGCCTGCTATTTTATTTCAAACAGACTGTGGTGGATAAAATTAAAGCCTTGTTTATAGTACAATAGAAAATATTTTGTACTAACTTTTGAGTAAAGTAGTTTCAGCAGTAATTTCCTACAGTGCCTAAAACAAGCAAGGTCATAGAAAAATACACGTGGGCGTTCACAATTTTCCATGAAAACAAGCCGTTGCCAAGATACAGAGTGTCATAATTAAAACCATTGTTAGCCAACCAAACCTTTTACGGATGCCAGCCAGTAGGAACATTTAAACCTGTTACAGCCTCAGGCTGAGCGGGGTTAAACGAGGCTAGCGCAAATAATGTAATTTGCCTTCCTGCAGAACAGGGTATAAGCTCAAAGTGTAAGTAACGTGGGTATAAATCGTTTTAGGGTACTCTCCTAATTATGTCTGCCTAGAACTTTTCAGACGCTGCTAAAGTGGATGTTTACAAGGTCGACGCTGTCTGTTGGAAGCCCTACTGCATTTTGGTAGTTATACTACGTCTAAGACAAAATTTGTCTTCGAATTAGAATATGGTTTATTTAAGGACAATATTTATACTTTTTGCAATGTTACCTACGTTCATTTCAGGTTTAAAATCACGATCGTGTATAAAAAAGTATAAAACGCCCCTTTTTTTGTTCTGAATGTATGTCGATGATTTTTTGTGGCTAAAAATCAAATTCCAAATTTTAGAAGTTATTGGACCTTGAGGATATTCAATATTTATATTTATATTACATTTAGCGTTAAACTTATGCCAACATTTTAAGCGCGACTCCTAAAAAATTACTGCTTGTGTACCGTTTCATAATGGGTCAGGTCAAAATAGAATTTTCTAAAAAAAAACTTAGCTTAGAGTTTCCTGTCGCAGCTTTTGTCAAGTTCCTGGATTTGTGCCTGCCCAATTCAATTTTTTATGGCGTAGTCCCTGAGAGTGGTCTGTATATAAGCTTGTTGCTAAGAAAGAGCTTTGAAATTGTGGAACATTTAGAAGGTAATTTATTAAAATATAAAAAATGATTTAAAAGTACTTTTCTAATTGTTCCTCTCAGGATATCTTTTAGTTCATTGATATGTACCCAATATAGCCCTTTGCACTTTATAAAGGACTGTTTTAGTCTCTAGTTTCAAGAACTAGAGTGGATAGTAATTCCTCGGATGAATGTTGTATACACTTTAGCTTCTTGGCCATATTGATACAATATTTTGTAATTTATTTTTTTTAAATGTTGCTTTAGTTTAATGAATTAAAGAGTCTTGTCTTGGGCAAATGTTTCTTCCTCGAGATTAAAAGACGATTTCTGTTGTGCGTATAAAAAAGGCCTATTTTAGTTTAGGAACTTTAGGAACTAAAGTGTCTCTAGATTAAAAGATACATTTTAAATAATATGTACTTTAAAAGTGCTATTTTAGTCTGTAGTTTTGGGGGGACTAAAGTGTCTTTTTTCTGTAACGGGAAAAAAGTTTGATATTTTATCTCTGTTGACAGGTAATAAAATGTCACTTTTTATGAAATTGCTGTTTTCTCCGGGAAAAAAGTGACTCGTTTACATTTACGTACCCATATTTGCTATTTACTGTAAGCATAGCCCGCGGCAAGCCAAAAAAGTACATTTTTGAAAAATTTACAAATATTAATTATTTTTCGATATATCGATTTTTTGAAAAAAAGGCGCTCTCGAAAATTGGCTAGATCTTCTCAGCGGATAGCCCTACAGTAACGATTTTCGGTTTATTTTCTTCGTAAAGAGTTATATTATCATGCTGTTAAAAAATGTTGACGATTTTATTAATTTTAAGGATCAAAAAATGACTGAAAAAGTTGCACTTTTTTTGGGTATGTTTTTTTCAAATAACTATTTCAATTTTTATTATTTTTTTGTACTTAATCTGGGGTAGCTAAACACGAATATTATAGCATTTTCGCCTTAGAAGCAAAATAGACCCGTAAATGTTTAGTTTTCTTTCTTTAAAAGTCATTTTCATAAAATAAAAATTGAAATAGTAATTTGAAAAAAACATACCCAAAAAAGTGCAACTTATTCAGTCATTTTTTGATCCTTAAAATTAATAAAATCGTCAACATTTTTTAACAGCATGATAATATAACTCTTTACGAAGAAAATAAACCGAAAATCGTTACTGTAGGGCTATCCGCTGAGAAGATCTAGCCAATTTTCGAGAGCGCCTTTTTTTCAAAAAATCGATATATCTCGAAAAATAATTAATATTTTTAAATTTTTCAAAAATGTACTTTTTTGGCTTGCCGCGGGCTATGCTTGCAGTAAATAGCAAATATGGGCACGTAAATGTAAACGAGTTATAGAAGAAGAGAAAAGAGAAGATTTTTAACGGTTTTTTCGATATATCTCGAAAAGTAACAAAGCAATCGATACTTTCAAAAAATCAGTCGATAGATCTTTTTAAAACCTACAACTTTCTCATTTAAAATTTTTCAATCCGTGCTATATTTTTTTAGTTATTTTAGAAAAACCGTTTTTTTCAACTTTGCGATTTTTTTTAACCATGTTCGCCATATTGGATCGAGTTTAAAGAACAAGAAACTCAATTTAAAATTTAATTTTCTATACGGTCATATTTTTTTTGTCCAGGTAGACCTAGACCAAGCCTCCTTGGGACGGATTCCGAGATCCACCTCGGATTCTAAAAAAAAGGCCGGCGAGCATCCACACGTATTCATAACGGAACGGCGGCATCTTCGGCGGGCGCGCTAATAAAATTGTCTGCTCCCAGCCGAGAGCGAGCGTTTCAAAATATTGGCGTCGTGCCAACGACAGCAAACAAAAATCATATTGGGTGAGGCTCGAGGTCAGGGAAAGCGAAAGGAAAATCGATATAGCCGTGACTACGTCGGCGCTACGGCCTTCACCCGCCGCGTACGGGGTGGCGGCCCGAAGGGGTCGATTCGTGAAAAAAACTTCCCATAATGCACAAAAACCCTTCGCCGGATCAGGTAATTGTTTCGTTTCTCGCATTGGCCAGGCGACAGGCACAATTATTCCCGGCCGAATTAGATGCAAACAAAGGCGGATAAACTGGAAGCTCAAGGGTAGGTTTAGAGACTTTCAAGGACAGGACAGGGTGCGATGTGGTAAATTGGGCGGCCAAAAAATTAATTTTTAATCCTCCGTAAAATTGAAAATTGTAATCAGTGGTTTGTGTGAAATCCACTGATTGAATGGGGGAATATATCGTTTTTATAACCGATCCTAAGTGTAAACCTTAGTTATATCTGTCAGTGTAGTGGATAAATCGGGCAACATTGCAACAATTGCTGCAAAAATCGATGTTATGTTATATCGATTATCAAATAATTTATTATCGATTCTCGGTATATCGGAGTAAAACATCGATTTTTTTCGAATATCGAAAAAAAAAACAACCCTAAACTAGTATAACATTTTTTTATTCAATATATTTAAAAAATATAATAAATAAGTATCGAATTCTAAAAATTTAAAATAATACATTTTGATTTGTTCAGTTACGAGTGTTATTAGTGCAATAATTTTGTTTTCTATGATCTGAATCCAATTAGTTTCGAAATATTGGGGTCTGTTACATACAAAACAAAATTATTTTCTATTTACATCATATTACTTACCATAACCAATACAAAATGATCAGCGAAGGATTGATTATTTGTAAAAATTTAGTAAGTAAAGAAAGAAATCTAAAAAATTTACAAATACCATTGTACCAACTCTACATTCTTTTCGTGAATCCTCACTGAACACTGAACATTGAACATCACAAAATTAGACAATTTTAATTTTCCACAGATCACTAACGCAAACAGTTTTGTGCTATAAACCACAAACTAAAAAAATTAAAATCACACAGATTTGTAGATTTTTGTTTTGTTTTGTATTGTTGTATTGAAATTGAAGACAACTAAATTGGATTAAGACTGTAAATATTTATCCAAAAATTTGTTCTGAATATTAAACAATATTTCTAGAGACAATATCGATATCCTTCGATATATCGCTTTCAAAAGAAATCGATTGTTTTGCATCGATAACTACCTCCTAACATCGATGTTTAAAACGTATCGATGTTTTTCGCCCATCCCTATACGCAATTCAGTTGGTATCTGGAATTGGACCGTGTTGGAGTGTTTTTTGCGTACCACTATTTCCTTTTCTTGAGGTGTTTTTCAGCGAGTGCGCCAAAAATTGGATTCGAAGGTGTCGTGTGTGCATCGAAAATGGTGGTGGACATTTTGAACGTATGTTGTAGTTTGTTTTGTACTTGTGCGTTTAAAAATTACTAAATTTTGGTTTTTAGTAAGTACCTAAATTGTTTTTAATACGTATTTGGATGACGTGAATGTTTGGGTACTTTAATTACATATTTTTCAAATTCATAATTTGATTAAAAGTTAAGTTCCTGTTTTAAGAGATTCGTAATTACTAAAATTCGAGCTAAAATTTAAGCACGAAGCACGACCTATCTTCATACTACAAAATCGATACAATTTACTAAATGTTTCACAATAAAGTTGTTTACATTTTTTCCATAGGACAAGTCTGCCGCGTGCACACGTGGTATGCTATGCACCAACTCTGTAGCGTTAGGCTAAGCGCTGTTGTCACGTTGTGCTGAAACTCCCCAACATTAATACTCGCCGTATTATACAACATTTTTGTTCATTTATGATTACTCTCTCTCATGCTGAAGTAAGGGCAGTCAAACTTCTTACACCCTGTATATGCATTACTAAAATGTAAAATTAATAGTCGAATATCTGTCGACAGACATGAACTGGATTAAAATGTTGTAAGTATCCAAAATTTTTTTTCAACGCGCTTTGCATCTTTCCTTTGGTAGCAATATAGATTGTCCGTATATTGTCAGTCTATACATGATGTCCTAAAGAAAAAAAAAAACGAATTGGAATATTAGGAATATCCTACACTTTGCCACTGCTCATCCGACCTTCACCGGCCAAGTAAAATAAGTTGTAATAAATAGGAAATTTAAAATGTATATATTCATTTTTCTCTATCAACTCCGCAGAAAATACATTTGTTTCAGGTATTGTTCCCGTAATTTACACCATTTACATCCTCAGTTTGGCTCAATGTATTCAGTTCAAGACTGTGAATTTGGGTCGCCTAATATCGGCGTTAGCTCCCACGTTTAAATGACAGACTGTAGAAGTTTCGCGGGTCAATTGACAAATTGTAATAAGAGATAAGTACCTGTCTGTTGCTCGTAATATTTTTTTCTGATAGACGTTCCACGATGCTTTTAGAATTTCAAGTAGGAGGAATATGGAAAATGTCTACCTACTGTATCCAACAACCCTTTGATGATACCTTTGTGTTATACGCGTTTCTATCTTGTCATTAACCGTAGACATATTAAATACGAATTTGAAGCGTACCTAATTGTTGCTGGTATTACATTTGTTATGTTATTAGGTCACGTAACTTTTTAAATTGGCGAACCCGTAATTTTTTTATTTCTCGACCTAGAAAGATGCGGTTTGGTTTGCTGGAATCTTCGGCCGAAAATCTAGAGGGATGCCAGAGTTAGTTCAGATAAAGGAATAGTTGTTCTTTTTTTTTACAAAATGGTCCTTTTTCCTCAACTCTAAAAAAAAAGTTTAAATGACGTTTGTGGAACATGTAAGAGGGAATCTCCAATTTTAAACCCTAGAGAGTTGAAACTTTCTAACTAGATTTGCCCCTAGGGCGGTGTTGCCAAATTTTTCATAATTTTCCTAAATCTAGGGAAAATAAGTTACAAAATTGAAAAACACCCTGTATCTCGTGAACGGATACATCGAGATACGTTTTCCAACTTTTCGCGAAAATCGAGCCCGTGACAAAAAACCGTGGAAACCTCCACTGGCATCCGAAAAATTACGGCAACGCTTTATTTTTAACGTCTATTTTTATCCCGTGTGTATGCCGCGGTACCCAGACGGGTAAGGTTTACTTGCGCGAAGTTCCGCATACGAAAATAAAGTTAATAAGGGAACCGCTTTCGCATGAAAAAAAAAATGTGGGCGTAGCTCGGAACGGGGAAGCGAAGCCATTTTCCCAAAGGGAATATTAATGCGTATCTACTCGCGTTTCCGGGAAATTCGGTGGGGAGCGGTCGAGAGCTGATCGATCCTCCTAAGAGGAATTTCCCATTTTTTCGAGAAATCAAGCGCTATTTTTGAGCCTGGGAATCGTGTCGGATTATACGCGGAAAGAGTGAATATTATGCCGGCACGGAAGCTTGCGTTAATAATACAGGATGTCAAATGATGTAGTTATGTTTCCTAAGTGTCGGAAAGTGTCTAAAAGTTTCAATTGTTCCTAAATAATGACGTTCTCGATCATTCTCGAGCCAGATACCCCCGGAAAATACCTTAGGGGAGTTATTATCCTTATAAGCCCCTTGATAATTGAATTATTGCAAAGTGTAAACTTCAAATTTATTTTTTTTATAAATCAACTCTTTCATATCAAGAATCTGTTGAACTATAAAAGATATTGTTTCTGTGTCCATACCTTAAACACTTTTTGCTTAAATGTCATGTATGGTACATCATTCGAAAAAAAATTTACGCAAATATCAAAAATTGACAATTGTGTCCAATTTAAAATATAAGTTTGGGTTAGAACTGAGGAACATCGCTCGGCTGACTAAATTATGGAAAAAAAAACCTTTACAGAACTAAGACAATAGCTCACATATAGTTCGTCCAGTTTTTCTCGAAAATCGAACGCGATACATACTTTTTTCATTCGTCAACTTGGTTCGTGGATAATTTGTTCACTTTCGAAAAAAACCGCGTTCCCATCCCTTATTGCAAATACAGGGTGTAAAAAGTTTGACTGCCAGCATGAAATAGAGTAATCATAAATGAACAAAAAAGTTGTATGGGGCATAAGATTAACAGTTTTCAGTATACAGCGAGAGAAAAATGTAAACAACTATTATTGTGAAACATTTAGTAAATTTCAAGACAATTGTTTTCCAGTTTTTAGAAAAGTAAAATAATATGTATCGATTTTGTAGTACGAAGATAGTGTTGTCAATCTTCTGTATTTAATAAAATAATGCAAACGCAAAAATTAATAAAGAGAATTAAAAAACATATGTGTTCTGTAGAGATTAAATATTATTATCCCAGAAATATTCATATTGTTTAGGTTCTTGCTAATGTCCATTTCTTTTGTTGTCTTGCTCAGTGGAGCAATTTATCGTACCCTGAGAAAAAAAATTAAAAATGAAGTGTATACATGCGCCAGACTAACAGGTCCGTTTTTAGGACTCATTTTTATCTAAATGGTAGAAAAACAAGCAACACTAAACGGGGATACTAAATACCCTCATCAAGTTACGTTTTTCTGTCAATTAGCAAAATACAGCATTTTCTTACGTTTCAGGTTTCGTGAAAAATAAATACGAGGAGCAACATCAGTTAAGAGAAAACTCATCAATTAATAATTTTTATTATCGTTTATAATTCAAATTGCATTGGGAAGTGTACTATTCTACTTTTCTGCAATATCGCATAGTAAGTAACTATATACAGGGTAGCCCATCGAAAACGTACCGCAAGGCATTAAAGGGTAGTAATGAACTTTTCGGCAAAATCCAAAAACAGGTCAAATTTGTTTCTGAGGGGGACAACTTTTGGCGCAAAAAGCATAGCAAAATCTTCAACCCCCTAAGTGGGGGTGCCATCCCCCAAATTTTTTTAAATGGGAATGGGGGTCAAGTGGGGGGTCATTAGAAAGGGCTTTTAATTCTCTATACATCGATTCTTACTTTTTGAAAATCGATCCATTATTTTAGAAAATATGCAGCTTTGAAAATACGAACAATATTTTTGACGAGAAATGCGAAAATCGATTTAATTTTACTTCAAAACTTACGGTATTAGCTTGGTAAATTCCTTCAAAAGAATTCGCTGTTTTTTTTTTTGATTTGCGAATTCTTTAGCCTGATTTTGGTGAGCAAAAAATTGTCCGCTTTTTGTTTCGTATTTAGATAGGCCACAAGAAGTTGCTAGATAACTGTCTTGTGACTTGTAGTTGAAGAGTACCAATACTGCCGAGTCTTTTAAATTGATTAATTATGGTGTACTCAATTCCAGAAAGAGTAGAAATTATTGAGCTTTTTTTCAAAAACAATGAATGCGGAAATCGGGTCGCCGAACTGTTCAACCAACGGCATCCTGAGAAACATGCGTCTGGAAAAATTGTTCGCGAATTGGTGGCCAAATTTCGCGAAACTGGCTCCGTTCATAACAAAAAGAGGCAGGTTGAAAATCCGGTACTAAATGAACCTACGGAAATAGCGGTATTGGGGCAAGTGGCAATGGATAGTACGCTGAGTACAATGCAATTGGCTACTGCGACAGGAGTGAGTCGTACAAGTGTCCAACGAATATTAAAAAAATACAAATTCCATCCTTATAAGATTCGGCTAGTGCAAGAGCTAAATGAAGACGATTTTGATCGTCGTTTGCAATTTTGCGAAATAATGACTGAACGAGCGATAAACGATAATTTCCTCTTTAATGTGTGTTTTTCGGACGAGTGTACGTTCTTCTTGAATGGTTTAGTGAATCGCCATAATTGTCGTTACTGGGCTGATACCAATCCAAGGATTTTCCATGAGACACACTCCCAACACCCCCAGAAGTTGAATGTATGGGCAGGTATTTTTGGAAATTCCATTGTAGGTCCTTTTTTCCTTCCTGGAAATTTGACAGGCGATATGTACTTGGATTTACTACAAAATGTCATCGACCCAGCTCTAACAAATATCATAGAGGACGACCCTGCTTACAATGAACACGAACTGATTTTCCAGCAAGACGGAGCTCCTCCACATTACTCGCTCAATGTGCGCAATTACCTAAATGAGACGTTTCCAGGACGCTGGATAGGACGAAGAGGTGCAATTGAGTGGCCCCCTCGGTCACCCGACTTAAATCCTTTAGATTTCTTTCTCTGGGGGCACATTAAAAGCAAAGTTTACAGCACTCCACCTGATACCTTGGAAGATCTGCGAGGACGAATCATTAATGTATGTCGCGAAGTAACACCGCAAGTGCTCCAGAATGTTCGACAACGGTTTGAAGACAACCTGTATCATTGTATGCAAGTTGGCGGACAACATTTTCAGCATTTACTTGACTAATACCGTAAGTTTTGAAGTAAAATTAAATCGATTTTCGCATTTCTCGTCAAAAATATTGTTCGTATTTTCAAAGCTGCATATTTTCTAAAATAATGAATCGATTTTCAAAAAGTAAGAATCGATGTATAGAGAATTAAAAGCCCTTTCTAATGACCCCCCACTTGACCCCCATTCCCATTTGAAAAAATTTAGGGGATAGCACCCCCACTTAGGGGGTTGAAGATTTTGGTATGCTTTTTGAGCCAAAAGTTGTCCCCCTCAGAAACAAATTTGACCTGTTTTTGGATTTTGCCGAAAAGTTCTTTACTACCCTGTAATGCCTTGCGGTACGTTTTCGATGGGCTACCCTGTATATAGTTACTTACTATGCGATATTGCAGAAAAGTAGAATATATCGTTTTTAACAACTCGTTTGAGAAGATACAAATGATATGGTGTTATGAATAGCAAGAATTCGAAGTAAAAAATTTCAAAACAATCATTTATAAAAGATAAATAGTTCCATCTTCCACCCTTCAATAACAATTTTCGTATAAATATGCGCGTTGAAATGTGTTGCGGTTCTACGTTTTCCTTGAAAACAACAACTTTTTCCGCTTCATCTCGCGAATAAATATCTACGGTATATATTTCTTTAACCACCTCAATTTTCCCCACAGTGCAAGATGACATCATTACGTATCCATTCATTCATATTTAGATGAGAAACATTTAGTTATAATGCGACTAGTTTTTATTAACCTGCTCGCCTTCTAAACCAAACTGCACAATCTGGAACACTTTATGCTGTAGCTTGGAGGACGTTAGTCCTGCATGTTTATTCATAAATTTAGTCGTCGCTAAGTCACTTAAAAAAAAACTTGCCAGAAGTTTCTACTTCACCTATACCTGCCTGATATACAGCTTAACAATCTGCTGTACGGCAAATGAACGGGATTGCTAGAGCAAAAATGAGATAATTCTTTATGAATTTCACTCCCAAAATGTCCAATTTGATTCAATACAAAAGTATTAGAAACAAACCTCGGATATTTTTATATACTAGAAATAGATTAATTAACTTATGGTGGACAAATTCCGAGTTGAGCTTTATACAGAGCGATATTATTTTGAAAGTCCGTCAGTGCTACCTTTTCGACGTATGTAATTGCCAATAGAATGTACCTTGTATGTACTACAAATTTTTTATATGTTTCAATTTCTCGTTTACGGTTGTTTTTACGAAATTTTACGATTTTCTCTCGTGCGCCAGATGAGTTATCCATATATCTGGCAACAGTTATACTCTGCTAAACAATAGCCTAGTCTGTATAATTTCTTTAAGAAATTTACGATCTATAAAATCTATTACGCTACTGGCGATTTGACTTTCTTACCAAACGCTTCTAATAATATTAATTCCATCAACATGCGCACTACAAGGCAGATTTCATTTTCTTCGTGGATTAATAACGACGGACAATCGTCGCGCGTTAGGAGGAAATGAAAGTAAAATCGCAATAAAGAGTAAAATCGAATTTTTTAACCTGGATCAGAGTACCTGCAATAACTGGTAATATCATACTTCCCGGAAACATTTACAGTTACGTTGCTTTATTTTACAACAACTGAGACTTTCTATAAGCGTCCGATGTATCTGATTTGGAATTATTTGTCAGTGATAAAATGTTTCTTGGATATAAGAAAAGAGTCATAAAAAGTTTACATAAAATAATTACTACAGTTATGGTGGGTATTTTTAACACCACTTACTGCGACAATACGAAAATACCATACATAACAAGTCTTTCTCATTTGTACGCTTATGACGCGCACGGACAAGCATACTATTAAACTATGTGTATCGACGTTTACCTCAAACTTCGAGTTATATAAGCAAGCAAATCGTTGCAAATATATTGTCTCGTTCCCGATATCAGGCAGAATTCTGTACAACCCCACGAGCAAACGTTTGCAGAAGAATACCTCTATTTAAAAGCGTTTAATATTTGAAGAGGAAGATGAATTTTTTAGTTTGTGTGCTCGACGCGTCAGCGGCAACTCCGTAATAAAATTATGCCGCCCTCAAACCAAGTTTCGCTGCTCCCAAGTTTCCAGATAAATTAACTTTACCGGGCAAAGGAATTTTTTTTACAAATCCGTTCCGATACGTAGACTGCCCAAGGCGCGTCTGCATCAACACGTCAACGCCTTAAAAACCCATAGAAAAGCGACTTTCTTTGATGAATATTTTTAAAGGTTACCGATAAATACTGGTGGGTGTATTTTACAGCAGAGGAAACCCTGCGAGATTCGTATTTTTAAATTTATAGAACAATATTGACTTTTTTAATAACTAATAAACTGAAATTATATCAATGTTACTGAGCATGCGCATTAAAGGTAATCTCATGTAAGCGAAGTAGCCACGCAACAAGAAAAGTTTGGTTCTGACAACTGTGACAATTTGTTGCGGCTTGCCTAAATATGTGACGTCACATTTTAAAATTGAGTCATGGAGGTCCTCAATACATTTAATGACGTGATGGAAAATAATGATAAATCTACTTCATACACTTACAATCTACCATCTACTTATCCTACAAATGGATGAGCAGAATTTTCTGTGGAAGAATTACTCTACAATTTTGCTCTGGTTGAAAAGACTGAAGAAAGACCACTGTCTCTCTCTACCTGCTATTCCTGTGAATTCAAATATTCCAAAGACGTAATATACCTTCTGAAAAGATACAATGTTACTCAGGTCGTGGAAACTATTTCTGAAACTGTTATAAAAATGGTTTATCTGATTTGGAATTGATGAACAAATGTTCATAAAAAAATTAATATAAGCTTATTAATATGAAGAAAATCCTCAATAAAAATTATGAGTAGTTTGGATACCTAAGAGACGAGATATTAATAAAATAATTTTTCACGATTTAGTACAGTCTTATGAGAATGCAGATTGTTTTTGGTCTTTCCACTTAGAACGCGCAACAATTGGCGAACTTGTATAAATAGGAAACCGATATCTAAAGAACCGTATGACAGCTTGTAGAAATCGATTAGGTACTTGTAAGATACATAATTTATAATAATTCTCCTTCAAACTGCTGGCGTTGACTAACTTATCCTCCATATGCGTGATAGCGGCAACAACGTGGTCTCGATGTAGCGTATTATTTGAAATTCACAGGTGTCCAAACAAACAGAATGATCTAACGATCTTTCTACTTCGAGCGAATCTACAAAAACTTTCGTTAGACTTTAGACTTTAGACGGACCTCCGTGCCCGATAAACCTCCTTAATGCCAGACAAAATAAATAGAATCTACGTATTATTTCCAATAAATCAATTGTAATTCGATTATATTTTTTTCGCAAAAGGGATTATTTATGAGTAGAAGTGATTAGATTACGTTTATTTTCGAATTAGGTACTTCTGAAATGATAACAGTTTATACATGATTTTTTGCGTCACTTGGTTAAGACTTTGATAATAATAGGTTTTTAGTTTTGCTTTTAAATGTCCAGCAGTAATCTATGGATTAGTAAATTAGGTGAAAGTATAATTTTCTCTTTTATTATACTACAGAAAATTTTCTTATTCATAAGTTCTATGACAAATAAGCTTATTCTCCATACAAAATTTGTACAAAACAATTTTTTTTTCTGATGGATGCAAGCTTCTATGTTAATGGGGATATTACTTATTATTTATACAAGGACGAAAAAATTCAGGGGGTGATTCCCTTTTGAAAAATAATTCATTTCAGATTGATTCTAAATAAAAAAAGGGTCTTTTGTAATTTTTTCGTAAAATTAACGACTTCTGAGCAAATAATTTATTTAAAATCAATTACTTATAATTATTTTTTCACTATAGTTGTCAACAGAACAGTTGTAGCAAATTGAATTTCCAATCAAAATGAGACCAAAAAACGAGTAAAAAACCCGAAAAAATGCGTTTTTTTTTTTAAATAAGCGTTTATAAAAGTACGTACGACTAATAGAAACCGAGATACATTGGATCAAAGTTGGCTACTTTTTGAATTTTAGGCCAATTTTTGCCCTTTTTGACGATTTTCGTCTTATAACTTTTTTCTGAGTTAATTTAGGTATATGTAATGCCATATTCAAATGAAAGCTGGTTTCAAGACCTTTAAAATGGTGCTTGGTAGAAGTTAAAATCAACCGAGATATGTCAATTTAACCAAACAGCAATTAATCATATTTATCTTGTAAAATTTCGAATTCTTTTAATTATTTCTGTACTTTTAATTAAAAAATTCTTAAAATTACAATTACAAAAAAAAAATTTCAATTTTGTAAATAAGAATATTTCAAAATTAAAAAATTACCTCGATGTATTTTTACTTGAAAATGCTAGTGTTGAGGATATCACTGCTTCATATGAATGCATTGCAACTATAATGTATAGTTCAAAAATTGACAGCCTAAAAATTTGTCGATATAAATTATTTCAAAAGTATTCAACAAGTGCAAAATTTACCTTATCTCGATTGCCTCCAACAACTGATGCTCTCAAACATCATGGGTTAAGAGTATAATTTCAGATGCAACAGTGGAATGGTTGTACTTTAAATCCCCTTGATTGGGGTTGGAAAAATTCCATGAATGTGCTAGTTCCCATTTTTAATAATAAATCTCCTACACCTGAAAATTTACTTGAAAAAATAGCATGTAAATGTATTAAAGAATGTATGGGAATAAATTGTGGGAATGCTTATGAGCCTGATTTTTCTGAAGAGGACATTGATGAAAATTGATATTACCTAATATTGAAAATATACTAAATGATACTGAAAATTCATGATATATATGAATAACTGTTGTTTAAATAAATAAATAATAATATCCAATCACCTAGAAACTTATTTTAACGTTCACATTCACAAAAATAAATTTATTAGACAAAATAATACCGAAGTAATAAAAATTTTATAAAAATTAGAAAAAGTATCGTTGGTTAAATTGAGATATCTCGGTTGATTTTAATTGTACAAACTTCATTTGAATAAGGCATTACATGTACCTAAATTAACTCAGAAAAAAGTTATAAGACGAAAATCGTCAAAAAAGGGCAAAAATTGGCCAAAAATCCAAAAAGTAGCCAACTTTGATCCAATGTATCTCGGTTTCTATTAATTCTATTAGTCGTAGGTACTTTTAGAAACACTTATTTTAAAGGAAAAAATATTAACTTTTTTTTCTGTGAAGCAATGCCTATCCCTAACTCCTCTCAGAAAAAGGTTGTGGGCCAAAAACCAAAAAGAAAAAAGAAAAACGCATTTTTCGGTTTTTTTACTCGTTTTTTGAGCATATTTTCGTTAAAAATATTTTTTTTTGGCTTCAGAAGGTCTCATTTCGATTGGAAATTCAATTTGCTACAACTGTTCTGCTGACAACTACAGTGAAAAAATGCATAGTTTTCGAGTAAAACTCAAAAAACTGAATATACTACCTTTTTACTTCGTTCTCAAAAACGCACCCCTTTAATAAGGTAGCACTCCGCGGTTTTCTCATTTTTTTAGGGTCAATTAAACATAACATATCAAACAATAAAATTTCTGTTACGTTGTAGTTCCTATCTATACATAGTCAATAGCCTATAAAATACTTTTGTTTATTCTGAAAAATTTTTATTAAATAACAAAAAAACAATAACATAATTACGTACTATACAATAAAAATATTCAACTTTTACATGTACCAAATATTTGTAACAAGTGCCTATTCTTCCGAATTCAATTTTTTAGTAAAAACGTAGCAGTGCCGGCGTACAGGGCGCCGGACTGCGAAAAAATGTTTAGCTCTTACGGCACGTCTCCCAGTGCGCGGTGTCGCAATCGCCAACGTGCTAATTAATTTTTAATTCGAGTCGAACCACACGTCCCAAGGTCTAGAGTTTCGACCCAAATAAAAATAAAAAATTTCCAGCGTAGCCGCAATTCGCAATGTACGGCACTCCGCGTCTGTACGTATACGGTTCTCTCGGATGGGCGTACGTCAGTGTTGAGCGCCTTGACATCGATATTTTCCCGAACCCAACACAATCAAGTCCGGCCGCAGATACAGGGCGAGATTGGTCGCGGAATTTTACGAAGACGCGCGCTATACGGACGCAAAATCTAATCTTGGTACTGCTGTGGACAGAAAATAGTCCCCCACTTAAAATTTTTAAGGTGAATATTTTATGCTTCCTCAACGATTTAAAAATTTCTGTCAGCTCACTTTTTCTGAGCTGGTATACTTAAAGAGCCCTGTATTATATAGTGGAGTCAAGATAGCTTAAAATTACGTATTATTTCGAAATAATTATGGGAAGCATGGATTTTCCTAATACCTTTTGAAATTACCTGGAGATAAGTATTAGGAAAAAGTTATAAACTTATTTTTGTACGCTAATTGTTTTTTAATTGTTTAAACAATAATAAATAGTTTTTTTAATGACATTTAAAATTATTCAATGAATTTTAAATCGAATTCTTTCAAATTGACAACATAGGGGTTTTCGATGTCGCTGAACAAGAATATGAAGTCGGAAAATGAAAATTCAAAATGGCTGATCCAATATGGCCGACTATTTTAAACAATTTATTTAACAATTACCGATTTTAAATCAAACTCGCTCATATTTGTAATGTAGATAGAGGTTCGAAAAATGAAAATTATAAATGGCTAAAGAGATTTTATTGAAAATATGTTTTATTTTTTAAAGCACAAAAGAAAACGAATATAAATACCTTAAAATGCAAACTGAAGATTATTTGTAATATTAAGTAATAATATTACATTAAAGAATTACAAGTGTACGAGAGTATAACCTCAAAATGGACAAAATATGTGAATAATACACTTTTTAACCACTGATAACTGCAGCTTACTCGAAAACATAAAAAATCATATTCTTATACCATTTATAATAATAATTATGTAATTCTTATAAACGAAAAACGCTTTTAAAATAAATAAAACTGTAAGTAACAAAAAAATATTTGGTGTGCTCACAATTTTCAAAATTCCCTTTTGCAAGTAACGCTATTGTATTTATTTCTATGTAGTAGTATACACCATGTGCATGCTATACTCACCGAGCATGTTTCAAACTTATATTCACAATTTCAGATACAGAATATACTTTTTAAAAATGAATATTAAATCAATTCATCAAAAAACGTTATTTTTTGCTATTATAACAATTTTCCACTTATTACTATAAATAAAAAATATATTTTTCGCTGGATTTACTTTTTTAAGGTTTTAAGGTTTTGATGTTTTTTTTAAACAAAAGAAAATTTTTTTGTGCATTATTAAACTTTATTTAACAACAAATTTCACCGATTTTTCATGAAATATATTTATTTTTCGTTATTTTTTGTTTTTCAACTATTTAAATTTTTAAGAAAAATAAAATGCACCATCTTAAAGTAGAGATTTTAAGCTTTAAAAAGTGCTCATAAAGTTTGAATATCACATTTACAGCTATAGTTTTTTATCTGTAAAGTATGGCCTAAAAAGTCAAATTTGTGAATTTTTAAAATTATTGAATACGTTGGGCACAATATTTTTCAAATTAAATTTTTAAGATTTATTCCATATCGCTCACTGTTTCAATCGTCATTTGAAGAGTAATCTGTGAAAGTTACAGATATTTATTTTAAAAATTAAAAGAATGACAGCTATTTTGTTATTATTGTAAAAAATTATAGAATGACATAACTTTGTACGTAGGTACCTATGTACTATATATATATATATTTCTCAAGTTTAAAGACATAAAATTCTGATAGCCGGCTGATTCTTCTTTTATTTAAATTTTTGTGAAGTCGATTTGATCAATTAGATCAAAAGTTATAACAAATTTAGTGTAGCGCGCTCGGGGCCGCGCGCTCTTCGAGAGCTATACTTGGGGGCTGCCCGTCTCATTTTTCCTACGTTAGAAAACAAATTATACAGCCTTCAATTCGCATTTTAGAAAAAAACTTTATTAACATTTTTTTGTAAAATTTCGTGTTCTTTCGAATGGTGCAATTATTATTTTTTTAATTATATATTTTTTTATATATTTTGCAAAAACTGTAATTTTGCAACTAATCTGTTAAATAAATAATTTAGCGTACACTCTACAGTTGGTAACTTTTTATATGTTGTTTTTGACAACTTTACAAAGCGAAAAATAAAAAGTTCTCTCTTCCCGTAATTTTCGCGAAATCAAAATCTATCTTGACTCCACTAATAAAAGTAAATTATCGCTATGCCTTAAACAGTTGAGATATCAAAGGTTTAAAGTCCCTCATTTGCGAGAACCAACTACTCTGCGGACTAATTCCGCATTGAATTATACCGAAAATACCTAATAAACCCACCAGACATAATAAAATCCTGTATTATAATAATGAATCACAAGCACTTTAGATCGAAAACATTTTATTGTCCATATCTGTATTCGTTCAATAGTTATTTTTTGAACCAGGTAGTAAAGTACAGTAAAGTGTAAAATATCAGCGGTGGCATTAAATCTGTTTTACTTCAAGTTGTCACTAAAACTACTCTTTTAATGTCGATCGGCGAAAATAGTACTTTTAGTTTCTAATTTCCGAAAGTTGCGTCATTTTTACCCTTACAGGGCTTTATAAATGTTTAGAAGCCACGTGGCCACGTAGCTCAGGCAACCAACATCGCAAGACTGGTACTGGTAACGAAAAATCCCTAAATCTTGGCATCACCAATATTATTAATTTGTTTACAATGAACAATGACAAACTGCTACATCTACGCTCGAGATAATGCGATCGCTGATTGGTGGAATAGAATCTCTAGTGTCACAATAGCGTATATTTTTTATATAATCATTTTTCCGTGTATAAGAACCGATTAGGACATTACTCATGAAATTACGAACCGAAAAGTTCCAAATTGACATAATAGACAGGGCAATTGGAAAAATTGCTCATAGAAAAGCAGTAGCCCGATCCGCTGTCGCGGTGAGGGGCGGCCGCTGTGAAAGCAGCCGGAGGGGTGGGGGTTGTGTCCTCCGCCAGGCCGGAAGGTTCTGGGTTCCGGAAAGGGAAAGCGACGTGCGGCGTCCCGGCGACAAGCGTCTGAGGGTTGAGGTAGGTCGGCGCATGCGTCCCGGTCCGGCCGAGCCCTGGAAATCGAAAGTGAGATCGCCTCCAAGGGAACGTCTGGGTTGCCCCCGAACGGGGCTATTTATAATAATCGTTGGGGTGGCTGGCGCTACGGCGTGGGCACCCACTAGCGGGGCCGTCTGGTGGTGTTCGCAACTCGATTTTGGTTTAATTCGTTGTGTGTCGAGACTTCAAAGGCAGCAGCTTGATTGGAAACGGATTCGGTTGTACTTCCATCCGATTCCTTTCTGCATGTTCGCCCATCTTTCGAATCGTACTCGCACAGTTCAAACAGCGACTCAATTAATTTTTTCTCGCATTTCAAATTATTTTTTTTACATTTAAAATAGACCAGCATGAAGTTCTCTTTAGACAAATACAGTAGGTTATGTTTAAACTAGACCAGTATGAAGTTCTATTTAGACAAATAAGTACAATAGGTAATACTCTGCATGCTTCCGAAGAACAAACATTTTGTAATTTAGCGAGAACAAAATATACAGGAGGTATCCTATTTCATTTCTTAATTTTTGATCGTTTTATACAAAAAAATAAGAAATATTGCATTACCAATGGCTTGTCTAAAGGACCCCGCACAAACCTTATGGAAAATGGCTTTCGGTCAAAAGTATGGCTTGATATAACAAACATTTATTTTGACTACATTGGAAAGAGATAAAGAATAAGAGATTTCGGCTTTTTAGAATCCTTAACAAACCATATTTCGGTAGGTTTCGTTGAAAGAATTAAATATTTAGCCTATAATTGATAATAAATAGTTCAATTTAGTACCACATCAAACACTAAAAATCAAAATAACTCGGAAACGCGCAGGAATTTCGAAACAGAAGAAGGGACATTATTTTTGTTAAACTGTATGTAGACAATGAAAATAACAGTTTTTTTCAAAAATAGTCATTGGCGTAGAAGTTCTGTTTAGGAAAGGGGTTGAGCACCCCCTCCACTCCGCCACTGTGCAAGTTTTTAAACATTTTTATCGCTTGTTTTATGCCCCTTAATTAATAGGCATTATCTCCCAAACATGAAAAAAAATCTAAGCATTCGTTTATAAGTTATAATGAATATTCGAGAAAAAAAAATTATATTCAACACCCCGTCTCTCGGAAACGAAGCCTTCTACGACATATGTTTATAGGAACTTTTCTTTTTAAAAACATGTGTTCTATCTCCTGTTAAAATTCGTCTACAAACTCACCCTGTATATGTATATGGAGAAAGGGAGATATACATACACCTATCCTGCACTTATATTCAGCACCGTGCTATGAAATCGTTAGCTTCAAAGCTCTATATCTTTAAACGTACACATAGGATCGCTTTGGGCCCATGACAACTTTTGCTCAGGAAGGTGAGAGCTATATCATATTTCAATTTCAGCCATTTTGACCGAAAGCCATTTTCCATAAGGTTTGTGCGGGGTCCTTTACTTATTTGTTGCATAGTTTTCGTTATTTTCTTTATTTTTTTTGGGATATTTTGTCATCTCTTAACAAAATTAAACAAATTAATCTGCACCCAACGTAGTTATTAATGTTAAACTAAAATGACTAATAATAAACACTGTATAATTTAAACAAACAATATTGAATTTTTACAAATATTTGAGTTACATGTTTGATTGTAAAAGTTTTTTCTTTCATTTTCAGTTAAACACCTTAGGTCTAACACGACAGTAGAAGAGGCAGTTGATTAATATTTTGTGTAAATCTGTACATATATTAAATGCATTTTAATTTGAATTTTCAATTACACATTAATTCAACACGTCCGGATAATATACTTTCTTATAAATTTCCCTTTCTATATTAGACATTTTACTCTTAATACTCGGGTGTAGCGAAAGTGTTTCCTTCATCGGGTGTGACTAATGCCCATGTTTCTTGTCGCACACGAAACTGACTGTAATTATCGACCATTAATTAATTACTTACGCACATGTGAAAATTGCAGATCAAGAAGCGTGTGAAGCAATTGTATGAATTTTACAGAGAAATGCTACGAAAGCGCTACACATTTACAAGTAAATAATTCAAATTTAACATGACATACTTCAAAAATCGAAACAAATTTAAAAAAAAATTATTAATTTTTTTATCCACAGTCACCTTATAATCGGACTTTTATCCACAACTATGAACCGTCTAATGCGATACTTTATCCACTAGTGGAATAAAGTAACTTTATTTCACTAGTAGAATAATGAAAAAATAATAAACCTATATAAATCAAATTTAATTTATTTACTTATTAACTTTAACATTTAGATTTATAGTAATAGGCATTTCGTTTTTTGTTTTATCACATTTAACTTCTTTCCGTTAATAACAACTCTTGTAGCATTGTTGCCATCATTTTCGGAACGCATAACGACTGCCGAAATTTGTGAAGAATTTGCACATGTTGCGGATGTCTCTTCTTCTAAGGAACAACTATATTTTCCTTGGATTTTCCTTGCAATATCAAGTTTGTTAGACATAGACTCCTCAACATAACTTTCTGCTGCAGTAGAGCTCATCCATCCACCATGCCGTTTGATGGTTGTAAGATGAGCACCTTTATTGGCCAATAAAGTTGTTGAAGTGCGTCTCATACAATGGCCAGTATATGGTTGTGGATTTGCGATATTCAGGAATGAAGCAACTATTGAAGGTACCTTTGCCAATGTGTTGATTCCAACAGGCTGAGAAGTACGTTTTTTATTGAAGTATCTTAAAAAAATATATGTCTTGTGTTAGGCGAATTAATAAATTAAAATTAAATTAAATTAATAAAATGTAAAGAGATATTACCTTAAGGAGGTTTATCTGATTTGGAATTGACAAACAAATATTCATAAAAAAATTAATACAAGCTTATTAATATGACGAAAATCCTCAAACAAAATTAAGACTAGTTTGGATACCTAAGAGACGAGATATTAAAAAAATAATTTTTCACGATTTAGTACGAAGTCTTATGAGAGTGCAGATTTTTTTGGTCTCTACACTTAGGATGCGCAACAATTGACGAACAGATTCCACAGCAACTTGTATAAATAGGAAACCGATATCTAAAGAACCGTGTGATAGCTCGTAGAAATCGATTAGGTACTTGTAAAATACATAATTTATAATAATTCTCCTTCAAACTGCTGTCGTTGACTAACTTATCCCCCATA
Source organism: Anoplophora glabripennis (assembly GCF_000390285.2). Classification (NCBI taxonomy): domain Eukaryota; kingdom Metazoa; phylum Arthropoda; class Insecta; order Coleoptera; family Cerambycidae; genus Anoplophora; species Anoplophora glabripennis. The sequence continues at coordinate 475,108 of NW_019416466.1, read as the reverse complement.
TGGTTGATAGCGGCAACGCCGCGGTCTCGACGTAGCATATTATTTGAAATTTGCAGGTGTCCAAGCAAACAGGATGATCGAACGCGATCGAGCCAGCCAAGTGCAACGTTGACAAATCTAAAGGCTTACTACTTTAGTCACTAGAGAATCTACAGAAACTCTCGTTAGACTTTAGATGTACCTCCGTACCCTATAAACCTCCTTAATCATGAAATATTCTTTATCGGAAGCCCCAGTAAAAAATTTTTCAAATAAGCAGTAAGCTTGTTATATTTTCCAAAATCTATATTTTTGTAGCCCTTTATAGTAGCCTTCAACATCAAATACTCGACCACATAATTGAAATAGCATATTTCGTTAAATTTTAACTTTTAAGATATTTGTGCTATAAAAATATAATTAATATTACCACAAGTGTTATAATAAAATATTTTCGAGTTTATAATACAGGACGAAGATATGCTCAGTGTGCAAATAAGTCGAAAATGTTGTTGGTAATACAATTGCGATAAATGACGGGAATAAAGCAATATCTTCTATTTCATTGGTTACAACAATTACGACGAGTACGTTGTACGTCTCTTCACACTTTGCGAATATTTTTTTAAATATTTTCCAAGCATTTAAAAATTAAAAAAAAACTGTAGGAATTACTCCAATACTCTCGAATAAACAAACTGAAAATGTGAGACAGCCCCGCTATAAAATAACATTAGACTGATTTCCTCCTCTCAAAACTGTAGCAAAATCTCCAAACGCCACTCACTCATACTTTCGAAATTTCCCATTACCAAATCCAGTCCGTGACGGACCATCGCAAGTACCGAAACAACCAGTACCTAGTAGGTCGAGGTTACGCGCGGACCACTTCGGAAGAACCGGCGATTAATATGCAACTGGCAGTCGTAAAATTTCGCAACATGTTGTTGTTTACCCGAGAGAAATAAATAAACAAATATATCAACTCAATCTAAGAGCTCAGCGGTGAGACATGGCGACCTTGTTCCTGATTCCGAACAGATTCTAATTTACTTAATCGCCGTCCGTACTAATTATCCGAGCAGGAAGGAAGGAGAACAGACGCGAAGGAGACTCAAAAAATTGTAAGGTCGAGTCGCACCGCTGACCCGGCAAGTACGAGCGTCGATAATTTTCTAGAAAACCATTCAGCATGTCACGTAACAACGGATTAAATTGCCAAAGTGCATCCTTTAATATCGGAGCTAAAATGTATATTCTAGTATCAAAGGGATAATGTGAATCTTTTAATAGCAAGGAGCTAAAGTGCCTCTTTTAATATCGAAGCACTATTGCATATATTTTAATGCCAAGACCTAAAGTGTATCTTTAAATAGCAAGAAGCTAAAGTGCGTCTTTTAATATTGAGGAATAATGCATATAATTTAATACCAAGAGCTAAGTGAATCTTTTAAAACCAAGAGTGTAAAGTGTATCTTTTAATAGCAAGACGCTAAAGTGCGTATTTTAATATCGAAGCACTAATACCAAGAGGTAAAGTGCATATTTTAAAAACCAAGAGTCTAAAGTGTATCTTTTAATAGCAAGAAGCTAAAGTGCGTCTTTCAATACTGAAGCACTAGTGCGTATTTTTTAATGCCAAGGGCTAAAATGTATCTCTAAATAGCAAGAGTCTAAAGTGAATCTTTTAATAGCAAAGAGCTAAAGTGACTCTTTTAATATTGAAGCACTATTGCGTCTATTTTAATGCCAAGACATAAAGTGTATCTTTTAAATAGCAAGAAGCTAAAGTGCGTCTTTTAATATTGAGGAATAATGCGTATATTTTAATACCAAGAGCTTAAGTCCATCTTTTAAAACCAAGAGTCTAAAATAGCAAGAGGCTAAAGTGCGTCTTTTAATATCGAAACACCAATGCTTATATTTTAATGCTAAGAGCTTAAAGTATGTCTTTTAATAGCAAGGGTCTAAAGTGAATATTTTAATAGCAAGGAGCTAAAATGACTCTTTTAATATCAAAGCATTATATTATATTTTAATGCCAAGACATAAAGTGTATTTTTAAATAGCAAGAAGCTAAAGTGCGTCTTTTAATATCGAAACACCAATGCGTATATTTTAATGCCAAGAGCTTAAAGTATGTCTTTTAATACCAAGGGCCTAAAGTCTACCTTTCAATGGTCTCCAACCCCAATGTATTTTAATGGAGATAATACATGTCAAAGAATCAGCAAAAATCGTCCCAGAAGAGCCATTTTTTTTGTATTATATAGTTTTTTTTACTATACTACAAGGGTTACATGTTTTATGTAAATTTAAAATATTGTATCAGGAACAATGATCTACTCAAGGCAAATAAAAATAAGTTGCACCTTGGTTGCATTGTAATGTTTACAGAAAAACGTTTTTTTTTTTGTATTTCATTAAAATTGCAGCTAAGGTGCTCGAGACTAGATAACCAAAATAAATCGACTTCCCTTAATTCGATTCCGCCTTTTTACCCTAAATTAGTTAAAAATTATTTTTTATCCGCATAATATTTTACTATTAATGAATTTACATAAAGAAATTCCAGAAATAAGTTAGCTATAAATCTATAAATTTACCACACTTTCCAATATCTATTAAAAATTAAATTCCACAATTTATTTATTTTCTTTTTTTTTGTTACAGGTAAGATACTAAGGTTTATGGAACAATTCGGTAAGTATGTTTATTGCAATACCAAAAACCCTAGGCTAGTTTTCCAAATTAGAGTTTAATATTATTAAAAATTTCATAGATAGCTGAATCTGTTTTTTTTCCGGTTTTTAAAATGAAATGAATTCCAAAGACTAATGGCATAATACTGTAATTCCACCGCTTCAACTTGGTTATTTTTGTATAAATAATGTGAATTTGGACAACTGGCAAATTTGGAACGGGGTCAAATATTTGGGATGCGAGAAACCAATTTATTTTACTGGAAACCTGAATGCCGAACAAATCGAAATCCAAACACATTAATGTAATATCCGAGTATGTGGAATCAGAAATCCTTATGGAAACACGGCCATATTGGAACTGGCATTCGGTTATCTCAACAGTGAATATGTAGAACAAGCATCCCTGTCTTTTTTTAAATACGTTTCACTTCATGAGAAATTTAAGAAAAAAGGCTTCAACGTCAGATTTCGATAATAATTCTCTAATGATCTAGTGACATTATGTCAGATTTATCTCAACTGCTTTACTCAATATGTCGAAATTCATTACTCTAGAACTCTAGATCATCTCAATATATTGCAACATCAGGTGTCACACATGGTTCAATGGGCCAATTTTTTTATTAATGCCATACGCCACAACTTAGCGCGAAATTGGAAGACTTTTTTTCTCTTTTCTGAAACAGTAACAAGAAAGAAATTTGGGAGTTCATAACCACCGTTTTTGGGAGCAACCAGAAACTACTCTTGTTGAGTACATGCTGATTGGCACTACTATAAGAATCAGTGGTAATTCCATGTGAATATAGAGACATCCTGTACAGCTGTCTTTGTATATTCATTTACAATAGTGGGAAACAAAAAAAGGATAAATACAAACACTACTAATTTGTGTAACGAAGGGATTGTAGATCTGCTGTGGGTCTTCAGACCGGAGTTATTCCGAGTTAAACTGGAAACCTAAAGCCTGAGGCTTAAAGGGAATGCTAAAACTGAAGGGGATAACAAAAGGGACCTAGCCACTAAGATAAGATGACAAGGATTTGAGGATGTCATTGGCACCATTACATTCATTATTGCCGAGACGAAGGCCCTCAATCTAGAATTATCTAGGATTATCTATCACCTTTTTTTTTATTTGGTTTGGATCTCTGCGTATCCTAATAGCTGGGAAAACTTAGTGAAACATACGTAAAATAAGACACGTGTCCCAAAATCGATGGCCAGTTATACAGATTTGTCAAATTACCTTTTTTCCTCAAAATTGAAATTTGGTGTTTTTCATATGCTCCTGAGTTCTAGAATTTTTCAATATTATTTTTAAAGAACTATTTTCTTATATTCACGATTCCAGATAAACCTTTCCTTCCCAATATATTACATTTTCTTCTTATAAATGCCAATATTGGATTTTTAACTAAATTCCGATAAAATTTGTTATAGGTCTTTGAGATAATCGAAGAGATGATTTGAGATATTCCGTGAAACAACATTTAGAAGCGTACATCTCAGTAGGCGTTGATATTTAAATAGGGATAGCCTAAATTGTAAAAAATACTCAGTCTACTTATATCTAGGCCCCATAATTTTTCAATGTTAGTTATAATAAAAAACAATCTATATATTGTAGCCAAAGGTATAATGATATTCACAGATGATTAATTTTTTGTAGTAATTTCACGATTAGTCATTAGTATGACTGTGGTTATATTTACTTAAATCATCTAACCGTTTGGCCACAAATATTTGATATAAGCTTCTGGAATTTTATGAAAATTAGTAAGTAAAATGTAGCAATGACGTCTGAATTAAATCGTAATCAATTCATTAAATTTAGACAATATTACACATACGCGACAAGGAAAATGTTCATGTTTTCTTAACGTGATTTAAAATAGTAACACATCACGTATAATGCTCTGATATTGACTGTCAGAAGCAGTAAATTGTCCGCAAATCATGACATTTCTGCTAATATTTCTGCTTGGTACAGGATATGAGTTATATCTTGAGTTCCCCAGGGATCAAATTTTGGGCCATTGTTGTTTTTATTATTAATAAATGACCAGTCTTATGTAATAGGATATATATTTTTTGCTGGCAGTAGATAGGCTACCTTCATACGGAGCCAAAATCCCATGTATTTTCTTATGGAGGTTCATTTTGCAAACTTTTGACCAATTTTACCCCCTCCACTCCTCCTTTTGGCCCCGCCCCCTCGTTTAGATCGACCAATCAGATTGCAGTATTCCGAACCAATCAGATTAAGGCGCGAAATTCAAAATCAGGCCGCCTCCCGTCCAAGCTCCGGCCGTCTCCTCGCCCGGGAAACTTAGTCAGTGGATGACGCAATCCGAGGGACCGGGGCTCGATTCTCACAGCCGCCATAGGTTTTTTTTAAATTATTAACTCTTCGCCAACAATGATGTCATCCACTGAGTAAGTTTCCCGAGCGAGGAGACGGTCGCAGCTTGGACGGGAGGCGGCCTGATTTTGAATTTCGCGCCTTAATCTGATTGGTTCGGAATACTGCAATCTGATTGGTCGATCTAAACGGGAGGCGGGCCCAATAGGAGAAGTGGAGGGGGTAAAATTGGTCAAAAATTTGCAAAATGAGCCTCCATAAGAAAATACATGGGATTTTGGCTCCGTATGAAGGTAGCCTATCTACTGCTGGCGACCTCGAGTTATTAAAAAAAATGGAATTATTGGTAATACAACAACAGTCGGAGAAAACAAAGACATGGCGCAAAATAAACAATTTAATCATGTAATCATTCTATACGTAAAGTTTTGGCTTTATGCGATGAATATGGAGAAGCTGGCTTTTCATCGAATTTTATTGACATTAATAGAATAATTACTTTGGTTTTAGTGGTTTCCTAGTACAATTATTCGTCATACTTGTGAGACAACAATAATGTTACTTACAATGGTCATAAGCCTGATTTTAGTCACATCTTGAGTTCCCTAGGGATCAAATGTTGTTTTTTTGTTATTCATTAATGACCTGTTTTTGTAATTGTGGTCTTTTATTCATATTATTATTATAATTAAAGGAATATCCTGTATTGTCGCAAGTTCTTTCCGCGAGCTTAATCAGTTTGACAGGCGGCTAGACAAGTTTGACTTAAGGGCGAGCCACTCGCCGAACCTCGCGTCGTGTGAAGTTGCCTTAAGCAACGACAGGCCCCCAAAAATTACATCTGTTTCGCGTCTGATACCGATACATTTTAATGCCTAATTCCGAGACGTCTAGCGGATTAAATTGACTCGAAATTACGGGCCTTGCTGCCCTCTGGTTAATCATTAAGCGCGATATTCCCCACCCCCGCCGCCGAGGCAGAAAAAAAAATTTTAAAAAACCTCCATAACAGCCGAAGCGAGCGGTTTGTTTATTATTACTTCCCCCGACGTACACTCCGTCAAAAGGAGACCTAGACAGGGGGCCGGGGGAGAGGCGAGGCGGGGGGCAGGAGAGGGGGCGCATTTAATATCTTTTTGCGTAGTTCTCTGTAGCGGGCGGCGGCGGCGGCGACGGCGGCGGTGTGAAAAAGCGCCCTGGAAAGGGTAATTGCTGGTCCCGTCGTCTGTAACCCTGGACGACCGAATAAAATGCGTATTGGGGCGTCGTGACGCACTAGACGCGGCTCAAGCCGGCGTTTAGTGTCCCGGGTCAGGGGTGTCTGATATCGAACACACGATACGTACACTATTCTTTATTTAACGAAGAAAAGTAATTTACGCCGCGGCGGGGGGTGGGGAGAGGGGCAAGGCCGCTGGCTTATAGTCTGGGGGACTCCGATTTGTGAGGGATTAATTCAGGTGAAAAATTTTTTTTTCGACTCGAGGGTGATATATGACGGTTAGACTGAAGCAAATGCACAAAAACCGATGCGAAAAAAGTTCAGTCAAACCGTTCGGTTGCTTATTTCATGGAGATATCTAAAATACATACATCATTCAGTGGCTTTTCTTGAAGCTTGTGAATGGAAATGGGCTTCACCCGAGGTTTCAATGATGGGCGAAATGATATGCAGATCAGTGGCGCACGCAAGAGCAATGTTGCGCGAAATTTGATTAAACTTTCTCGTAGGTAAACACAAACAATAAAGCATCCCATTCTAAAATAAATTAAAATGTATTGCAAAATAACCTGCCACTAACCTTTTTCGGATGATTTATAAAACCGTCTTTCAGTATCATCTTAGTAAGTTTAATTTTGGAATTTTGTTGTTTGAGGGTATTGATTTGCGGTATTATATTAATTGTACAAACATTTTTAATAGGTATTTTTAATGATTTGCGATGCGATTGAGTCCAGTGGAACCCCTTTTTCAAACGATTCAAGGATTTCATTATTTAAATGGTAGGTATTCATTTATACATTTGCGTATAGGTACATCAATAATTTGCCAGTTTGTCAAGTCATGTGTCAAGACAATTATTTAAAACAACACCAGTTTCATACTATCTGTTAAATTTAATTCTAATGCACGGCTGTGACGGATTCTAACTTAAAAAATAGTAACTTGTTTTAAATGTTAATTAAAATCAAATAATACAGTAATTTTAACCCACATTTTATCTTCATAATAAAGGAAACCCTAACCCTAAACGACTGAAAAATTACTTCTTTTTAATGTAAAAGATTTAAAAATAAAATAAAAAATTATAAATTTGATACTCACAGTGCGGTACCTAGTAAATTTTGCCTCGAGAAATTTATTTCTATTCTTTTGTTCATTAAATTCAATAAAAAAAAATATTAGTTCGTTGATATTTATTTTTAGAGGTCGTTCGAAAACATTTTAGGTACACTACTTTTAAAGTTGAAATAATTATGAGTAACCTTTAGAAATTAAAATATCGATTTGAAATTTTCAGAATCGAGATTTTTTTCAACCTAGAAAATGATAGAATAACGAGAAAACAATTTAAAAAAAAATCAATTTTTGACGATTTTGGAAATTTTTAAAAATCTTGAGCGACCTCTAAAAAATTTTTTTAAGCTCATATTTTGAGGGGGCTCTTAAAACATGATAAACTAACATATTTTCTAAAGAGACACGAAAAAAAATTTTGGGCCACCCTAATAAATATAAAATAAATTTTTGAAATACAATAAAATAAAAATAACGATTTCAGTCACATTTGCTTGAATCTTTTCTCTCAAGGTTGTCAGTTTATATCACGCTGAAGTAAAACGTTATCGTATCAATGTCATCCTTATCGATCACTACTGCAAAGCTGAACTCGCTTGGAAGTAAGAACACGAGACAACAATCGACAACAAGTAGTCCATCGGAGATTAAGACTACAAAGTCGATTTACTACCAGTACTACTCGTACTCACAAGCTGACTTTATGTTTGTTTCAAGAAGGAGCTCTTTACTGTCACGAAGAGTTAAATTTCTATTCTACTGGGAAATTTGCTCGTATCTTTGAACTAAACTGAACTAATTTGTGTGCATTTTGGGCATTGGATTAAACTAACAAATGGGAGTTCAAGAACACGCTGCTGATGCGCTGTTTCATGACCTACACTAATATCGACTGACTCCCATACTCAGCTATAATTTCATATGTGCAACAAAAATTATATTAATGACCTTGAATTGTATACACATATATAACAAATATAACAAACGAACGTTATACGTATGCCACTTACCTCTAGATGCAGTTGTGCTGATACCCTTAGCAGTTTTCTTGATTGGAATCAGTCTTCCATTTCAAATGTTCTCAAATGAAATATTAATTAATAAATAAATATATTTTCACTTTACGTAGAATTTGTAATGTACAATTGTTGGCCCTAAAAAAAACTAATAATGAGAATTATTATCGTAGTTTCTATCATTGAAAAAACATGTAATAGATATTAACTAAAGAAAAAAACCCTAAAAAAAGGACAGACTAAAAATTAAAATGTCATTTTTTAAACTGATCTTTCACCTGTTCATCAGAGACTATTATTTCTGCCACCAGTTTGAAACATTGTTACTAAAATAAAATCAATCTCTTTAATTTTTTTTTAAAATTTGCCCAGAATATTGTGCGAAAATGGATAAAATATTTCGATTCAAATTACCATGTCAAATAACGTAGGTAGTTAAATAGATAAATCCAAATACACAGTCTCTGCTATTATTGGGCACTGTTGGCATTGCCAATTTAAAGACATAAAAAACGAACAGTATTGAAATATGAATAATGAAAAAGGTATCTTTGAGCCTTTTCCCTTTTCCACTGGAAAATTGAGTTGTAGCTTGTTTAATCAACGAGAGAAATTTAATGAATATTTGTGAGTTTCTTCTTTCTCATTAAAGATGAATGAAACGCATTTCACACAATGTAGCCTTTCCTTTTAAGGTCAAGGCGTTGGCATGAAATAAAAAAATGGATCTTCTAGATTAATCCTTGCGATTAAACCGACAATTTGTGGTAACGATATTGGACTAATTTATTTTCATACTATATTTGACAATCATTTCTCTTCGTCATTAATCATTGCCTTTAAAAACGTCAATATCTTGTCCTGAAATTAATATAAACATGAACAAATTATTTTGGGCCGATTTCCAATTATATTATGAAGACTTTAATAATTCATACAAAACAATTAAGTTGATTACGCGACAAATATTGCTTGTTCACGTAGACGTTTAGCCAGTATTTAGCTGGTAAGTCGTCGCAAGGTCGACTTTACTAGAATACATCATTCATCTCGGTTAATAGACTGGATAAGTGAAGAAAGTTGAACAAAACAAGGAAAAGTTGCAAGTACTCGGGCTTGTACGGCGTGTGGTATAATCTAGTGAGAAACATTGCCGCGCTCGGAAACGGCGAAGGGGCAAATTAAAAAATTGAATACAAACTGAATTAAAATTTTTTTATCATGTTTCATTGGAAGTTTTCAAAATAATATTGAAGTGGGGCGAGGTACTACTATTGTACTGAAAATTTCAAAATTTAAAAGCCTTCCTTTGTAACGGCAATTCTGTCCTGTTTTACGTTGCTAAGCACTTAAGTGCATGTCTATCGCACAGCGGTCCCAAACATGTTGCTTCTATTTGCAAAAAATACTTCTGCCAATCGAGTTTTCTCATCTCTTTAAATATAAATATTTCATAAATGGATGTCCCCCTAATTACTTACTGCGTATTTAATAATAGTTAATAAGGTAGTAAGATTCCATTTTACTTCGAAAAATTATGTGACGCTCATGAGGGTTTCTCTTTCAATAACAATTGCGTGTAAAAACAGCTCGTTTAAGTAAGTACCTACTACGATTGTCTGCGCCAAGAAAAAGGAAATTCTCTATTTACAAGCGTTAGATATCCACCTTTCTCGTACATTATTAAATTAGTACGAACCGCTCAACCAATGATACTGATGCAAATTCCTGTCATTCTTTGTACAGGCAAAAAATATAAACAACAATGAATGACCAGGTCTTCAAAATTATAAAGTTTGTACAAACATGGATTGTAAACTGCTTAGTTCCCCAAGTGTTCAATTTAAATTAAAAATTGAAAACATGTAAATATAAACAATTATCAAAAGAATGTTATAGAAAAATGAATTTTAAAGTTTGAGCATTCGTTGATTCGTAAGATATTGGCAAATTTAAATAAAAACCACTGAATTTTATTTATGTAAATATATTTAACAATTATTCCCAGAAAAATGGACAACAGCGGAAAAAGAAGTTCAGTACAGAACCTCAGTAAATTTCCTATACCCAATATATACAGGGTGATTCACAACTTATCCAAAAAAATTTGGGAATAGATGTGGCATGAGAAATGGAGTCAACATCGTAAAAAAATTTTATAAAAATTATTTAAGTTGTAGTACATACTTTCAAGCATTAAATTGCTGGACAACTGTAGTCTCTAGAGACATTCACAATATGCGTGGAGAGCCACATGGCCTCAGCGACTCCGAATACTGAAATCCGATTTTACAATCGTCGTTGCGGTAGTGTTTACAGTAGTTTTTTAGTAGTGTCAAAAATGGCTTGCGTGTAAAGCAACTCAGAGAGTTGATGGATATCGTCTTAATTTCTGGACAGTAGTAAGACATTTGTATTATGGTGAATTGTGTTATGGTGAAGCAGGACAACATTTGTGTTAGTTCGTAGAAACTGAGTAAGACGGGCCCAAATGTGTTTACACGTCGGTGGACAAAATTTTGAATAGTTGTTGTAACATCAGGTGTCAAATTATTTTATTAATTAATAATAACAATAGCGGCAAAAGCAGTTAAATTTGGTGATATAAAATAGGTGCTATAAAATTATATTTATTCCTTTCCCTGCGAAATTTTTTTGTCTGTTTTTATCACGCCGCGCGCTGCCGTGTCGGTAGCATTGTGCGAGGTCAGGTTTTACAGTGGACTAGTTTCCAATGCCGTGAAGAAGTATATTTTTGATTTTTTCTTTACAAAATTGTATTTGTAAGAGCCCCCTTACATCCAATTTTTTTTTGATAAGTTCTGAATCACCCTGTATATGAAGTGTTGACAGTCAATATTTTGCAACATTAGATCTGGCCAGTAGATAGCATCAAATAAAAATGGATAATAGAGTATTCACAGAAGAGCAGCATGGACAGTTATTGCATGTTATGAGTTCTTCAGAATGCCCTTTGGACTCAAAAATGCTCTTTCGAATGATTCTGGTTCATAGTTGTCATTTCCATAGAGAATAAAAAGTTAAATACTTGCGTAAATTTTTATTTGTTTATCTTGAGGTGGAGGGAACTGGAAAAACCTCAAGCCCATTGATGAAATCAAAGATCAATACCCCTCATTTCCATAAGGATTCCAAAGAAAAATGCTCATCGCTCCACGTATATAGTTCCGCGTGCGCGTACCTGCGTCCATTTAAAGCAGTCGCTCATCTCTATTGTTTTTACATTAATTTTATGCGGATGTCTTTCATTCCATTGCTGTATATCACACCCGGTGAATCAGCGGCCCTATTCAAACAGTACCCGTCGCGGAGACCGGCGTTAAGATACTTCCTCTGCTGCGGTGGGTCAATACACCCACCGGGAATACTGCAGTTCGACGTTTCCTGGCCGGGAATACCAGTACCCCTTGATATAACGAGCGTTCAAATAAAAACGTGGTCGAAGTTGGCTCTGACACATTGGACGTAGGGAGTAGCTTATAGCGACCAACTTAACCTCATTTCTCAACGAGCTGTATAGCAGCTGTCAGTTTCAATAACGTTAATGACTATATAACTTTATTTTAAAGAATAATCGTGATAACAATAACAAACAATTAAAGGAGCTTTTTTAACACTGTGTGGCAGGTACCGACTGATACTCCCACCATTTGTGATAAAACACATACAGAAGTTCCTGGCGCATTTTCCATTATTTGTTAGACATTTTCTTTTAATTCTTCAGTCCGCTTTTTAGGTCGGCCGCTTCCTTCTTTTCTTGTTACACTGCCCGTTTCACGAAAAACATTAACACAACGCTGAACTGCACTTTGAAAAATTTTGTACTCAACAACGCCGGGAAATTGATTTTGAAATTCTATGAAACATTCCTCAATAGAATACTTCCATATTCCATCAATCTTGCGTCCATTTCTAAAGTAGGACTCTATGATAAACACTTTTTGTTCTTGAGAAAACACCATTTTAAACGCTTTTTAAAACGAAAATATTCAAATTGATAGCGGCGATATAGCGCTTTGACAGATGACGTTTAAGTTCATTTGCTATACGCTACGCCCTACGTCCAAATTTTCAGAACCAACTTGACCACGTTTTTATTTGAACGCTCGTTATTAAGAAATACCAATGCAGGCATTAAACTTTGTTGAAATAAAATAGCGTCATTCTTGAAAAATAAAAAAATTTTTGAGAGCACAAAAAGCAAAATTTGGATTGTCTTTAGCCATTATTTGTGAATGTTGATTCGTTATAAATAAAATATTGTGATGAAAGAATGTATTCAATCAGTTTCTCGCCCATTGTTAAACAAAATAGGCCAGGAAAATAAGCTGAGAAATGACTATTTCGCGAGTTTTTGTTTCGGCGAGCTGAATTTATCACTATAGATGCTAAATATTATGTACAATAACATATTATTCCACAGTCATAAATATGGGGGGAAGATTGTTTACAGGCTGGTTAATTGTATAATTTTTACGTAAATTCACGTTTTTCGCTTATAACTATTTTCCGTTCATTTCCACGAGAAAACAGTAACGTACTCATTTTTCGTCTTCAAAAGACCTACAAAAAGAGCCCTCGAGCATAAAAAAATATCGATTACATCAAAAGTTATAAACAGAAGAAGTTTATTTATGACTTTTGAATATTTATAAACTGCGTTATTATTACCAGAACGTTTTGGCATCGGATCCTCTCATTCCTTATCACTGTCTAATAACTCACACGAAATCTGGAATGGGTAAGTTGAATAGTTTACAAGTTATGGCCGTATAACTACATAACATACTGTTTTCTCGTGGAAATGAGCGGAAAAAAGTTATAAGCGAAAAACGTGAATTTACGTAAAAATTATACAATTAACCACCCTATTAACAATCTTCCCCCCATTTTTATGACTGTGGAAACGAATGTGTTATTGTACATAATATTTAGCATCTATAGTGATAGATTCAGCTTGCCGAAACAAAAAGTCGCATCCAAATCTATATTTCCTGGCCTAAAAAGTCCAAACGACGTGCATCATCCCCATCAAGAAATTTATGGTTTGAATGGATAGATTTTGTTGAGTGACATCTTTGGATTGTTGACACAAAATCAGAAAAATATTCTCAATCCTTTTAAAATCAATTCTAAAACGTTTTGAGTTAAGATTTGAAGAAATTAATCTAAAGTATATCATTTCACGTAGCAAACTTAATTTTTCGCATTTTAAATGTTCAGTGAGACTTTTTTTTATCAAAACCGGTCGATTTATTTCAATCGAACCAATTTATCGACATTTAGTACCTTCAAGTACCATCGAAAATGCGTAGTTAGCAGCACATTTTTATTTAAGTTGGTTATCTCCAATGTCAACAACATTAAATAGAATTAGAAGCTTAAAACCGCAGATTTTTTACGAGCGAACGCGGAATTCGTTACCTATTAATTTCGTTAATTCAATTAGACAAAAAGTACACGAATTCTACGGTGCAGAGGTGGCGTACTTGATCCATTTTTTGTGTTTAAATGGGGGTTTCATGCTCGGCTGCATGCAGAAGCTCACTATTTGTCATTGTCGATTCGTTTGTAGTCTACGGAAATCGTCCGAGACAATCGCGATACGTTACCGGCCAAGTCTCACAGATAAAACCCATCGTACGTCAGTAATAAGTAAGATTCTCTATAAATTGTATAAAATACTTATAAAATAAAGTTAATTATTAATAGCACTGTTCCCTTCCTGTCATGTTACATTAGAATTTATCTGAAAGGTTCAAATTGGGAACTTTCATATCTTGAAATGTTAAAAAGTTTAATATGCGCTATTTAAAAAGCAAACCTATTAAATTTATCAACTAAACACAAACCTAATTATTGAAATATAAGGCACCTAAAGTTAGTTTATACAAAATATGTTTAATCAAGCTAAAAATGCAAAAGTGGACACTTTTCTGGTTTACATACCCAAGACATAACCTCTAAGAGCACAACCAAAAATTAATTTAAAAGATATATAAGTAGATCGCAATAATAACGAATTAAATTTGAGTTAGAAATACTTATTTTATACAAATATACTTCAAAAAAATAAAACAGTTTTCACTAGTACAGAACAATTTCCAAAGCAATGTCTATTTAATGCAAACCACAACGCTTGTCTCGAAAATCACGTGAACAATAATTGAAGACCGAATTCATATGTTAGGAGTAAATAGCACGACTCAGATAGTAGTGTCAAAAACTGTTATAGGATAGGAATTAGACTGCAATTTCATTATTCCTAAAATTGAATAATACCAATTTGTAAGATATGAGGTGCTCACAAACTTGGAGATGTTCTTTAAAGGGCATGTAGAAATCAGTAGTATGCACAGAAAAGATGTAGAAAGAAAAATAAATAAATAAAACAGTACAACTTATTCAAACCTTTGAATATAGTCCATGACCTACTCCAGTTTATTTGTGAAGGAACAGCTGTTAGCATATCATGTCAATCAAATGTTTCTATAACACACACTTCTTGGCGGTATTAAAAACAAAAATTAGGAACTGTCAATATTTCTTTTAAATATGTACATGTTATTATTTTTACCTATCATCATGGAATAATATACAAATGCTTAATTTTTTACTCTTACCAAATAAACAGAACCCAATCACTGATATTGTGGGAAAGAACTACTCTGCGAACTACGTGCCCCGACCAGCTTTGGAATACACCCGCATTAACTAGTAAACAGCTAAGGTAATTCGTCAGCAGATTCGTTTACTAGATATTGGTGGTATAATCCAATATGGTCAGGATATGCAGCTCGTAGAGTAGTTGGTAGGTCGTTCTATTCCAGTAGGTACAAGGTAATGCTTATGACACGTATTTTATAGGTTATATGTCGAAGAAAAGAAAAGTCTTAATAAACATTGGTCCGCAAAGTAACGGTTGCGGAGATATGGACCACTATTCGTTTTTCAAACATTTTATTTTATTAGGAATAAACCGACAAAGGAAGCTTTTAACAAACAAAAAACAAAGTTACAGAAGATGTTCAAAGTGCCCTCCGTCCATTTCCAAGCAGGCACGACATCTTCGTCTCAACGATATTCGAACTCTTTCGAAAACACCCTCCTTGGTTTGGATTTCTTGACACTTTTGATTAATCCGTAGCTGCAGCTCTTCCAGGCTATTTACAGGAGTACCATACACTAATGTCTTCAAATATCCCCAAACAAAGAAATCTAGAGGGTTCAGATCAGGCGATCTTGGAGGCCATAAAACAGGTCCGGCCCTTCCTACCCATCTATGTGGAAAAGTTTGGTGTAAATGCTCTCTAACGGCCATGGAAAAATGAGCTGGAGCACCATCATGCTGGAACCACATTTGTTGCCTCTGATTCAAAGGAATGTCTTCCAAAAACTCATACAGTGTGTTCTGCAGAAAGTTGAGGTAAGCAGCGCCTGTTAATCGGTTTGGTAAAACAACAGGACCTAGAAACCTGTCACCTACAATACCCATCCAAATGTTTAATGAAAAACGTGCCTGATGTCCAGATTCTATTAGAGCATGAGGATTTTCGTCGGCCCAAATATGCGTATTGTGAAAATTAAACACTCCATTTCTTGTGAACCCGGCCTCATCAGTAAAAAGAATGTTTGCAAGAAAACGAGGGTCTTCAGCATCATGACGTAGAAACCAGCGGCAAAAAACCAAACGTGCTTGATGATCATTTATTGGATTTAAGGCCTGTACTCGTTGCACATGGTATGGATAAAGCAGTTGCTCGTGAAGGATTCTCCAAACAAGAGGACCACTAATTCCTACCTCGGCTGATATTCTCCGCACACTCGTACCTGGATTCTGCTCTACCAGTGCTAGAATTTCTTCTTCTGCTCTAGGAGTGGATACCGACCTTGGTCTTCCGGATAAATGGCACTGTTTGCTCAAGGAACCGGTATCACGCAATCTTTGGTGAATTCTTCCAAACATGCGTTGTGAAGGAATCTGGCGATTTGGATAAGCGTCAACATAAAGACGTCGCGCTTCGGTGGCGTTCCCATTAGCACGACCATACATGAAATGCATGTCTGTTAATTCTGCGTTAGAGTAACCAGCCATAGCGAAAGAAAACTTGTGCACTGAGAACAACTGTCAAATACGTACTGTTTATTTCACTAAACATCAACCAACTATTATAAGAAAATACACAACGTTTTTGCAAAATAAAAAAAGGGGCTAAAAAACATAAAACATTCCATATCTCCGCAACCGTTACTTTGCGGACCCATGTTTATTGAGACTTTTCTGCTTATTTTGGTTCATACTATTACTTCCTTAAATATTTTACACTCTTTTTTTGACACCCTGTATATCTGTACTGTACTACTAACTTAAAACAGTCCACTATGAACTACAAAACGTGTTTTACATATTAGTATGCATCCGATAGACCAAACTAAAGGTAAAAAAGTGCAAAACTGACATAATGAGGGCGAAGGTCGGAAAAGTCGATTACCGATTCCGTGACCGTCCCGTCAACTATCGCCGCATGCCCCGACATAGCCGAATAAAAACTCGATTTGGTGTCAAGTGCACAGCGTTTCCTAACCTTAACACCGTATCCACCAAAACCAATTACTGTTTGTTTCAGATTACGTGCGCAAATCTAAATTTTGCAATTTCTGCAAGCGGGCAGGTGGCAAGGAAGCGGGTTGACACCAGTCATTTGGCTCATTTTGAAGGAAATGGGTCAATAGATGATTAGTTGGCCTGATTGCTCGCGTTCCGCGTGTGGGCACAGATCGCATATGTCCACTTGGACGGCATTGATGTCTGGAATGCGAGAGGATTTGGGGTCGTCTGGCATGTGATTCCTTCCTATTTCTAGTTGATAAATCAGACGATACTTTGTACATTCACCGGAATTTATACGTTTTATTTAAAAACGCAATTATAATTAAGGTGTTCCAATTCAAGCTACCAAAAAAAAGCGATAATGGCCAACAATATATTTTAATTATTTATGTCCTCAAACAATTTTATTATATTGATGGTAAATTTCGTTTTGTTCCGTTTCAAAAGGTCTCGAAAATCCCATGTTGTAATAATATTAGAACCCAAAATATCCCTCTTATTTCTCCATTTCCCAATTATAATAGGAATGATTAATAGAAGGTGCCTATATTAAATTAATATTACCTGAATCACATCAAATTTCGAATTGCTGCACTGCACTGCTAGGCAATTTGTCAGCCACTTGTCAACAAGTGAGATTTATTGCCCAGTCGCCCAATTCGGCTGTCTGTGTACGCCGTTTGTCCACCGGTATTCTTTAACTCGGCGTATACATTTCTACCATCTTCACATTTAGTTCGACCAGAGCTGTATATGGGTATGGCTAAATAAATATGGGAACAAGTTTTTCGAATATTTCAATACCGTGTTGCTGCGTCAGCGACCGAACCTGGTACATACTGCCAACCTCTTGGTTCTTCAATTGAGATAGGATAGACTATACAAGATTTTATGGGCTCACGATTTCCATTTTTTAGCGATATTTTGGGATTTTTGCAAAATTTTTGGATAATGAGACACAACAGACTTTAGATTCAAATTCATCTTGACAAAATTTATGAGTAGAACACTTATCCAATCTAGAAAACCTCTTTCTAAATTTTCTCACTCTCATTAATATGATTTTTTGCCATTTTAAGCTATTTGTTTGAGTTTTATTTGCAAAATCTGTGGAGGGATAAAGGTAATACAATTCAGAGTATCAACATACATCAGAAACATACTTAATTAAAAAAAAAATACGAATTTTTTGCTCTCACTAATGTAATTTTCGGCGATTTTTCACTATTTTTTGCCAATTACTCAAAATTTAGGGTGCTTGAGCTAAACAAACTTCAAATTCCGATTCAGCGGTCAATATATAAAAAGCCTATTGTGTTATTGTTTAAGTTGCTTCTTTGACCATATTATCCTGCTTTTTGAATGCAGCATTATAATTTAAAGCCACAACGAATACTGATCTCTACAGCCTCTTATTTCAGAGAAGGACCAATTTAATAATGAAGTTAATACTACTTTAAAACTTAAAGTAGCTTTAAAATAAGGTGTTTTAAGGGCTAATTTATCCCTCTTTATATTTTTAAATTATAATTAAAAGTAAATTTTCCACATTTCCAAATTAACTGTATCTGATAAAACTTCTCAAAAATACAAATATGGACAGGCGAACACTTAACGTACATTTAACACATATTTCATCAGTTTTATTTTAATCTTTAATCTTTCTAATCTAATCTTTCTAATCGATATAAAATCATCATGACCTCACTATACGATTATTTTGAGGAATTTCGATAAAACATGATATACAAAAATAATTATGCCGTTTATTGATTTATTGCCTATACGTATAACTTAATTTTGGCTGCTCTCACTTGTATATGTGAAAGTAAAGATTTTTTCGCGACTTAAGTATATGATTTTTTTTCTATAATTTATAATTAAAAAGTCAATTAAAGCATGCCATATTTATAAAATAATAAATTACAGTATTTTGAAGAGTAGAATGCTATCTAGCAACAACTAAAAAAACACAAAAACGCCGCTGCTTTCATCTCTTGAAGTATAGTCTTTCCGATCTCAATTGAAGAACCAAGAGGTTGGTAGTATGTACCAAATTCGGTCGCTGACGCAGCTGACGGCATTGAAATAGTTGAAAAACTTGTTCCCATATTTATTTGGCCATACCGATATACAGGTCTGGTCGCCCAGTCGATGAATAAGCGCGCGGGCAGACGCGGCACAAACACAGCCGCACTGGGTGACCTGACCAACAAATGGTCTAGCAGTGCAGTGCAGCAATGCCTTTAGCAGAAAACTTTTTTAGGGACGCTTATGATACTCGTTAGGCTAGGCGTCTCTATATATGTTCAGCTGACTTCGGGAAGATATACTGTTACTGTTCAAAAAACACAAATTTGAGATAGGAGGCGAAAGCAATTGCTCCATCACGTGTTTTTACATTTTTGTTGTGAAAGATGTGTTTGTAATCCGAACCGAAATCGTCAAACCGTCCTGGTTCACTTCCAAGCATTCGCCATATTATCACGATGTGACAAAACATATTTTTTTTTTTATATCAAACGTTCAAGGTTGCCTTAATTGCAGAATCCGAAAATATTTTAACTACGTTTGTTTTTATTGATTTAGAGATACAACTTAAGATTACCGTTATGTGACTGATAAAAACGATATAAACAATAAACACAGAATGTTACCATGCGCGGATGCTTTTTATGGGAGTGTACTACGGTGCGCTGTATCCTTGAACTGATAAAGATTCCCTGTACTGATAAAAGTCGCTAATTTTAGTGGATTACATAAACAGTGTCATTATTTTAGCAGCTGATATAGCGGGCTCCGGTAAAAATTATAACAAGTGCCATAAACATTGTTCTATTATTAATACTTAACAGATAACGGTTAATATAAAAAAAAAATTAGTCCTTGATACGCGATACCGCTATCATACTATCTACTCAAACTTTCCTTCGCAAATATTCACGGTTTCGCAAAAATTTGAACTTGAAATTGCGAAACAAAAAATTATCAACACCGTTTTATTTTAATGTAGTTAAAATAAAATGATTGCATGTTCCCACTGACAAAAAGAAAGAAAAACAATAAAATAAATGACATGTAGAGAAGCCATGTTCGTGTTGTTTATGGATCATTTGCCCAAAATCATATACAATAACAAATTTGACTGCCATTACTTCAGCATGATATAGATGAACAAAAAAGTTAAGCGTAAGATTAACAGTTTTCAAAATACAGCGAGTATTAATATTGGGGAGTTTCATCACAACGTGACAACAGCGCTTAACCTAACGCTACACAGCGGATGCATACCACGTGTGGATGCGGCAGACTTGTCCTATGGAAAAAATGTAAACAACTATTATTGTGAAACATTTAGTAAATTTCAAGACAATTGTTTCCAGTTTTAAATAAATAAAATAATATGTATCGATTTAGTAATACGAAGATAGTGCTGTGCTTACATTTTAGCTCGAATTTTAGTAATTATCAATCTCTTAAAATAGGAACTTAACTTTTAATCAAGTTATGAATTTGAAAAATATGTAATTAAAGTACCCAAAGATTCACGTCATCCAAATAATCACACGTATTAAAAAATAATTTAGGTACTTACCAAAAAGCAAAATTAAGTAATTTTTAAACGCATAAGTACAAAACAAACTACAACATATACTCAAAACGTCCACCACCATTTTCAATACACGCACGACACCTTCGAATCCAATTTTCGCGCACTCGCTGAAAAACACCTCGAGAAAAGGAAATAGTGGTACGCAAAAAACACTCAGACACGGTCCAATTCCAGATACCAACTGAAATGCGTATTGCTTGACAGCTTAGTACCTCATATCCGTGGAAGAGATGGAAGTCACATTTTTCCACGTCATATAGCAGCAGACGAGGAAACTTTCTACATATAACTACAGAGCAAACCGTTTCACAAGTGCCTGGATATCCCAGTTAACAGTGTGGTGTGTTACCCTTATTTTTGTTTGTTTTGATCCTGAAAATGCGCCGCAACGTCGCCGTCACATTTCCGCTCGCTTATACAGATTAAAAAATAGTAGACCCGTGCAGTTGGGTCGCCACCGGGTCTCTCAAACTAGCCGGTTAACGGAAGACCGAGTCTCGTCTGCATGGGTACGTGCCCTGGGTCCGAACTCGCCACCGGTCCAGACCCAGTGGTCCTGGGTTTATTTTCATGGAGGATTACCGTTATTTTTCGTATGTAGTCTCGATCTCTTATTCGTGATTAGACTGCGAAACGGCGGACGGCCGAAGCCGCCCCAAGCAGCAGGATGTCTAGGGACTTTTTTGCTCACGTGAATTTGCGAGCGCGCGTTAACATTAATTTTGCAATTTTGGCCGGCATAAAAAGGCGCAGTCCGGATTATGATAATGGCCGAAGGTTCGACGCGATTATCAAAACAGATGGCCGGTGCGGTGGGAATTCTTGACAAGGGTTTTTGGTATGACCCGGGCTCGCTCGGGGATGATCGCGAGAAGTACTACAAAAGTTGGATGATGACCAAATTTGCAAAAGTTATAAACAAATAAAGATTTAAAAAAAAGGGTTCGGTTTTTTGCAAATAGCTCGAAAAATATAAGCGTTGCGTCAATTTGAAAAAGATCCTAAAAGAAGAGGAAATTTCCTATAAAAGTATTCCAATTCCCAATCCCCTACCTTCATTGTCTACAACTTCAACTTAATGTCGAAAATGGCGCTTTTATCGTCGAAAGAAATACACGCACTGCTAAAAGCCCTACTTTCAACATTAAATTAAAATTATACAGGGTGTTAAAAAAAGAGTGTAAAATTTTTAAGGAGGTAATAGTATGAACCAAAATAAGCAGAAAAGTCTCAATAAACATGGGTCCGCAAAGTAACGGTTGCGGAGATATGGAATGTTTTATGTTTTTTAGCCCCTTTTTTTATTTTGCAAAAACGTTGTGTATTTTCTTATAATAGTTGGTTGATGTTTAGTGAAATAAACAGTACGTATTTGACAGTTGTTCTCAGTGCACAAGTTTTCTTTCGCTATGGCTGGTTACTCTAACGCAGAATTAACAGACATGCATTTCATGTATGGTCGTGCTAATGGGAACGCCACCGAAGCGCGACGTCTTTATGTTGACGCTTATCCAAATCGCCAGATTCCTTCACAACGCATGTTTGGAAGAATTCACCAAAGATTGCGTGATACCGGTTCCTTGAGCAAACAGTGCCATTTATCCGGAAGACCAAGGTCGGTATCCACTCCTAGAGCAGAAGAAGAAATTCTAGCACTGGTAGAGCAGAATCCAGGTACGAGTGTGCGGAGAATATCAGCCGAGGTAGGAATTAGTGGTCCTCTTGTTTGGAGAATCCTTCACGAGCAACTGCTTTATCCATACCATGTGCAACGAGTACAGGCCTTAAATCCAATAAATGATCATCAAGCACGTTTGGTTTTTTGCCGCTGGTTTCTACGTCATGATGCTGAAGACCCTCGTTTTCTTGCAAACATTCTTTTTACTGATGAGGCCGGGTTCACAAGAAATGGAGTGTTTAATTTTCACAATACGCATATTTGGGCCGACGAAAATCCTCATGCTCTAATAGAATCTGGACATCAGGCACGTTTTTCATTAAACATTTGGATGGGTATTGTAGGTGACAGGTTTCTAGGTCCTGTTGTTTTACCAAACCGATTAACAGGCGCTGCTTACCTCAACTTTCTGCAGAACACACTGTATGAGTTTTTGGAAGACATTCCTTTGAATCAGAGGCAACAAATGTGGTTCCAGCATGATGGTGCTCCAGCTCATTTTTCCATGGCCGTTAGAGAGCATTTACACCAAACTTTTCCACATAGATGGGTAGGAAGGGCCGGACCTGTTTTATGGCCTCCAAGATCGCCTGATCTGAACCCTCTAGATTTCTTTGTTTGGGGATATTTGAAGACATTAGTGTATGGTACTCCTGTAAATAGCCTGGAAGAGCTGCAGCTACGGATTAATCAAAAGTGTCAAGAAATCCAAACCAAGGAGGGTGTTTTCGAAAGAGTTCGAATATCGTTGAGACGAAGATGTCGTGCCTGCTTGGAAATGGACGGAGGGCACTTTGAACATCTTCTGTAACTTTGTTTTTTGTTTGTTAAAAGCTTCCTTTGTCGGTTTATTCCTAATAAAATAAAATGTTTGAAAAACGAATAGTGGTCCATATCTCCGCAACCGTTACTTTGCGGACCCGTGTTTATTTAGACTTTTCTGCTTATTTTGGTTCATACTATTACCTCCTGAAATATTTTACACTCTTTTTTTAACGCCCTGTATATAATGACGATAGAGATTCGGAAGTTGAGACATTTTTATAGGAAATTTTCTCTTCTTTCGGGATTTTTTTTCAAACTGACGCTAGCGCTTATATTTTTCGAGATATTTGCAAAAAACCGAACCCATTCTTTTTCATTTTTATTTCTTTATAACATTTGCAATTTTGAGGATATTTGAGGATATTAAGGATATTATGAAATATGTTAATCACCCAGACACATAACTGGGTAAAGTTGACTTTTCTGCAAATACTTTGCATATCTATTAATAGTGTATATTTAAGGACATTTTACATATTGTTAATCGTTACCCACAAATAAACAAGGCATCTGGTTCCACAAGATCTTAATAATTCTATTTTAGCAAACTGGTTATTTGTTTTGTTGAGAAATACTTAACGCATTGTGTATATACAGAGTGTTTTCTAAATCTGTATCATATCTTGTTCCAAGAGCAATTTTAGATAAAAATATTATAAAAAAGTACAAGTGTTTGAAATTAAGTCTACCCGAAATCGTTTATGAAGTTGGCAAAGGGAATAGGATCACGTTCCTCTCCTTGAGGCATTATCCAAGCCGAAATATTGGACCTTTTGGGGTTTTCAGTATTACAAAAAAATAATAAATAATTTATACAATGAAAGGGCAACATCTCAAAAACTGACACGTTACAAAAGGAAATATCTTAAGGGACAGAACTTTCAAAATACATAAACAATTGTACCAATTTTACAAAATATTTTTCTTATACAATTTTTATGTCTCAAAGAATAAAAAATATCTATCTATCTAACATATTATTTTAAATATATATGAATTTTTGAAAAGAGGAAATAGTGAACAATGTGATAAAGAAATTAGGAAACGGATTAGCGAATTAACTAAGATATCAAAAACGTCAATTTATCGGGTAATTAAAGAAGGAGACGTTATTAATCACGGTACAAAGAGGAAACGGAAAAATACAAAATTAAAGAATATTGACGATTTTAACAGAGATGTAATACGGCGCACAATTTATAATATGTATAAAGAAAATAAAGTTCCTACTTTAAACATGATTCGAGATAAATTAAGCGATTATCCTGATTATAATTGTAAATCTTTAGATTCTTTACGACATGTTTTATTACAATGCGATTTTAAACATAAAAAACTTGACAATCGTATGGTAATTATGGAATCACGACGTATAGTTGCACTTCCGGAAGATTATTTACAAAAAATTAGAGAATACCATCAACTAAGTAGAAATAGGAATATAGCTCGGAATATAGAATATCTAGACGAGACAGGGCAAAATTTCTCTGGACGCCTATGGATTCCATAGAGTTTATGAGTTAAATCAGATATCGTAACGGCTATACACAAAACAAATTTTATATTTGAATAAATAGAATTAATCGAATCGAATCGAATACAATCCATCTATTCGTCGGTGGATTATAAAATTCGCTCTCTGTGCAGTTGGGTCCCGAGCGGCTATCTCGAGATCCGAGGTGGCCGGGGTCAACGCCAGCCGGGACCTATGGCCTTGAACACTCGCGGTTTTTGCCATCGCCGCGGCTGCTAGCCGTCGTTATAGCGGAAACACCGGTGTAAAGATAGTCATATATTCGCCCCCCACCGATACGCCGCCGTGTGTCCTTCTACGGATTGCTTCATCGCCGGTATATCGAAAAATCCTGTTTTCGCGAAAGCAGGCGGGCAGACCGGTGGCTGCAGGAAGAAGAAAAAAGATGTTACCAAGACTCGCAGGTGCTGGCAGGAAGCTCCTCGTTTTTCTAGAACGAACCGGCTGAAGAGCACAGCGGACGGGATTATTTCAAATATAAGCCTGGCGTAAATTTCTCTTGCATTTGCCAATTTTCGCGCAATAGATTGTGCAATAAATTTATTGCATAATGCGGTATTCGTAGAAATGTCTACATAATGTTCAAATAATCCTACTTCACATTCTTAAAATTTAGAACAATACTTGTATACGTATAGTTGTCTCTAGAAACGTCAAGAAACCTGTACCGATGACGTGGCAACCAACCCCCAAAATTGTTCTACCAACCTATTTTATATTATATTAAATTTAAAATAAAAGTTTACTTATTTTTTACAATTTCTTCTTATTTGCAAAATGTGATTATTCTTCTTTTTTAACTAAACCCCGTATTTAAGCATTTTTTGAGTTCTGGAACAACTTTGTTAAATACACTTTTTAACGAACACAAAAATTAAAAATTTCACTTTCTCAAATTTTTTGAACGCCCTGTGTTTTATCACATATACAGTGTGTCCCACTGAAGCATTAGCCACCCATGTAAAATTGTTATTTGTTGACCGATCTGTTTCAATTTTTTTTGTTTGATAGATCTCAGAAAAAGGAGTAGAATGTTGTGAAATTTGAACACTACTGATACACAATATTCAAATAATGCATATGTTTCGTAAATAAATCTTGTTGATTTAAAAAATTAAGGTTTAATTTTCTGCAACACCCTGTACTCTATCACAACAAAAATTGGTATAGTAGGATTTTAGATAGTCCTGAATAAGGATTCATTGCAGTTTTAGTCAACAAAAAATCGCTAATATTACTTCTCGTTTTTTCCTCCTATAAAACGCGTCTCAGTTGGCCATTTCTTAGACCACGAAAATACAGAAATTATATATTCCACTCCTTTTTCTGCAATCTATCAAACAAAAATAAGTTGAAACGAATCGGTCAATAAATAACAATTTTACATGGGTGGCTAATGCTTAAGTGGGACACACTGTATGATTACTGTCTATGGCTTCCCAAGACAAGCAAAACTTTTTATCAAGAATCACTTTTTCCCGAAAAATCAACATTAAAAAAGTTTACACTAGTGCGGTATCCTAACAAGAGACACTCTGTATATACAATTCTTGTGTTATACGCAAAGATGAGGTTTTCTTTGTTTTTACAGGTTTTTTCGTTAACCAATTATTTTAATAGTGTTTACCGACGACATTTTTCGTACAAATCTTATTGCGATTAAATCCAATGTGCTGTAGATTTACACTTACAAGATAATAGGCTATTATTGGCCGCTGTTGGCACTGTCAAACTCAATATGAGAGATCTGCCAATGTAAATGTAATGAAAGTAAATAATTCTGAGAAATTCCGATAAAATATGACGACAAAACATTGCACAGAATTTCACTTATAAAAACGTTGTTATTTCATATACATACGAGGAAATTTCATGACTACCGACAATATACATAAATAATTCACATTATTTAATGGGTATTTCAATAAATAATGATCCGAAATAATATTAAAATTGTTTACAAGCTTAAAAATTTTAATTGTACAAGCTGCCAAAGTAAGGAAGCATGCATTCAATTCATACATTTCCCGTTTCCTATTTGACCTTTCATGAATTTTTTGTCTCCGTTCAATGTTAATATTCACGCGATTAATATGTGAATGAGTAAAATAGCTACATCATTTTGGTTTAACAGTATTGAAGACGCACGGGTAGATAAATTTAGTAAAAAAATTCAAATGTCATTTAAGTAAGGGTGGGTTTGTTCCTAATATTGTAAAAAAATAATACGGACGAAGAGCAACTGCCACTATAATTTATTGTACCATTTTTTCCAAAATGGATATAGTCTTTCCGATCTCAATTGAATAACCAAGAGGTCGACAGTAAGTACCAGGTTAGGTCGCTAACGCAGCCACTCGGCATTGTAATATTTTAAAAACTTGTTCCCATATTTATTTACCCGTACCCATATATAGGTCTGGTCGTCCAGTTGAGGAAAGAGCGCGCGGGCAAACGCGGCACAAACACAGCCGCACTTGGTGACCTGGCCGTAAATTTAGTTGTCAACAAATGGCCTAATAGTGCATAATTTTTTAGCTTTAGCAGAAAACTCTTTTTGGGGACGCCTATGAAACTAATTAAATTCTATTGCTAGGCGTTTTTATATATGTTCAACTGACTTCGGAAAGACTATACCACAAAAATTTCTTCCATACATCTGGACCCAGGCTATAAAGATGAAGTTAATATTTAAACAAATATATGTATCCATGATAATTTGTAATGTTTATTTTTTGTTGCAGGTAAGAAAAATTGTCTGAAGCTTGTCAATAAACATCTAAAAAACGTGAGTAAACATTTTTGGACAGTATATATATGTATCTTTTCATTTTCCACACTATTATGCCCAACTTGAAAAACGAAATGGTAGAACGAGAGACCTAATGAAAATTTTAAACAGAAAAACAATTGTAACGACACTGGGACGTTTTAACTCTTTATGATTAGAATCACCACACTTTAACCACTATTGACATATATGTTTATTAACCTGTTAACCTCTGAGTTCAATTAACATTATTATCTATGTATGTAAAATAATGATTACTACTGTTTTTATATCCTGAAGACGACGTCCCGATGTAACGATCTACGAACTGTCAAGAAATATTTACGACCATTTCATGCTATTAGCACTCAACCAATAATTGAGGAAATCACTTTTTTACAATCATAAATCGACTGATAAATATGGCGCGCCTTTTAATGAATTTACTGTATATGTAACTAAACACTAAATCCCAGCACACAAAAAAACTGGAGTGTGAAAATGTAGATAGAATATCAGGCACACCAAAAAGACTAAACCCAAAGATCTATATTGAGGGTGAAAATGGACCTAAAAATCGCTCGATATAGCCAAAGAAATATAGATATTGGCCAGTTGTGCATAAATTCTGACTACAGTATCGTTTTCAGCTGGTCAAAATACGTAGGACATGATTTGTCAGATTCTATTAAGAATACACAGAATAAAAGTCTAAATTTGTGTATTTGTAGAGGTTGAGCGTCATATTGTTTATAACGAATGAAAAAAAATAATTGTTCTTTTTTCAGTTTTTCGCTTATATCTCCGAAAATAAGCCTCTAATCGACATTAGAGACATCTTATCGATTTTGTTTTGATTCGATTTGCTACAAGGATAGGCTTTCGCGAAAGCTCGCAAAATTTTTTTTACATTGCAAAATTAGCGGTAAAAAAATGTGCAAAATTTTCAGCATTAAATAAAAAGAACAAATTTGACTGAAATTGGATCAAACTGCAGGAAAAGATAACTGTTGGGGTGCTCAACAAATACCCACAATCCGGACCCCCAATTTCAAAATGGCGGCCTACTGCAAAATTATAAAGTCGAAAATGCGAGCGCGTATATTTTCTGCCGAAGTCAAGATATCGAAATTCGGTAAATAAAGGATCGAAAGGTAATTACATTGCCTCGCGTCTGTGTAAATTTCAGATTTTTAAGTTGCAAAATAAAAAAGTTATTAACAAAAAACCAAAAAAAAAAAACGGTAACTAGGGTCGTTATCTCGGCGGTTTTTTAATATACAGATTTCAAACCAATTACATCAAATAGTGCTTAAAAAAACATGAATGAGCGCTGTGACGTCATAGTGCCCATGCTGCGTTTGGCTTCTCAAAATTCTTACTTAACAAATGGATTGTGGCGCTTACAAAACAGCTACCGGTATGCTTTTTTGTAAATCAACTTATTTTTTTCCGCTCTTTGGAATAGTGTAAGCAAAAGTCTATGAAAGTCGTTGCCAGATCCCGAAAAATACATTTTTATTGACTTTTCACATTTTCTTTTATAATTTCATTGTGCTTTCGATATTTTGAAAAGTAAAAAGGTCTTTTTACGTATTTAAAAACAAAAGTCAATTATTTCTTTGAAAAAATATGATCAGTATTTTATTTACCGTGCTCAGAAGAGGTCGACGTATAAGATATCGTCTTAAAATTAACTGTTACAGTTATTGGGTAAATTGTGTATAGAATATTATTCAATATTACAATATCAACATTACCTAAATATAAGTAGTAGCATTTTGTAGTATTTAAAAGAACTGTTACATTCAATTCTACCATATTTTATTTAAAGAATTGTATTGCTAGAGAAAGTTGTCTTTTTTTTAATTTTTATAAGAATATTAAAAATAAAATAAATATTTAATGAATAATACATTTTAGACTTCGATGGATTTTGACACTTTGCCATATTCAAGTCAACTTGAAACATTCACCACCTACCAGTCTACATCTTCGCATCTCGAGTTTTTTTTTGTATGCCTAATTAGCATTGACTTAGATTTTTTTTAATATGTAAACATTTCTATTTCTTTAACATAAACGTAGGAGTGATTCAGAAAAAAAGAGAGTATTTTTAAATTCCGCCCAATTTTTTTGTTTCAAAATAGCATTTACTTGTGAATTCATTAAAGCCGGCAATTAGTGTAACAAATGCAGGATTTAACCACAAATAAAATCTATTCCGAAGCTACACGTACCCTAAATATTTAATTTTCATGTACGCAACACAAAACGCGACAGCACGATTTATACGTTATTCTGTCACTTTGTACAATGAGTCCCATACTTCGACGCGACGTTTCATACTTCCAACCGCGCGCCCGTAATGACTTGCTAATGTTAATAAATGTATGTGGAATTGGTTCCGCTTGAATACTTCCGATAATTATTGATAATAATTCACCTTTGAGTAAGGTTGAAACTGGGTATTTGTTAATGGTTTTCAACTCTGACTTTGGGAATGGCTATTAAGTTAATTTGTGAGAAAGGACTTCCTGTTACGGCGGTTTCATGGTTGCAGTATCACAGGTTTTCGAGTCTGCAACTTTGTTTCCTTTAAAATAGTTATTTACCCCACAACTACGTTCCTTACAACTACGACAACTAGGAAAATCGGCTATTATACCGGATAATGTAATTCCTGTTCCCGTTGTGAAAAAAATTGAAAATACCGCTTCTTCGCTTCACTTTTAGGAATACTCCTGAACTTTTCTGCTTATCTCGCGCAATGTAGATTGATTCATACACGTCGGATCAATATACTTAATTGGATATTTTGTCGAATAATTTATTATGGAAAGGAAGTATCGGAAAAAGTTGAGGCACCAAGTTCACAATGGGGCGAGAAGATTGATTGAATGGAAAGTAGCCAGGGGCGTAGCAAAAAAAAACGTCCACGATAGCTAGTAATTAATTGTGCGTTACTACCTAAATTTTGCTTGGCACATAAAATGTTGCGTTATAAAAATTCAGTGGCGTACAAACAATATAATATAGGCAAAGCAATAGGACGTCTATAATACAGGTAGTTATGTGAGGCCAGAATTTCTTCGCTTGTAGGCGCGTCACACTTGCCTACAATATGCTACACTTCCCCCCTCCACGTGAGGCGGTTAAAATAACATGATTTACGAGGGAACTGAGGCCCGCTTAAAGCGGCTTGTACTTGTTTCAGTTTGCGGTTAATGTACGCGTCGCATAGTACGCGGGTAGTGTCTGATGTCAGTGTGAGGGTTTCATTTTCGAGCGCGAGCTCCGCTCTTCGGCGCTTGTATACCATTAGAAATATGTAACAGTAAATTTAAACAATTGTTTACTTAAAGTTAAAGGTTTACCCCACACGTACGATTTTGTTTTATGTTAATATGTTGAATAATGTACGACTACGGCTAACAGGCGCAAAATGTTAAGTAGCTTAGGATCTAAACGATGAAAACATATATTTTTTTTTAAATTGTAGGTAATTATGCTGGCTAATCTACCGTAATGGAATATTTTATAAATATACATAAATATACGTCCAAAAATTAAAAAAACTGTGACGTATAAAACTAGGGTGACGTATAAAACTTTACCAAAACTGCAAAAATTAAGATACTTGAATTTTGCAAATTGCTTTTGGTTTCTGCATATTTACACTATGTGTGTACCAAATTTCAAGTGTCAGCAAAGCTTCGAACAAATTTGGCAAAGTTTCGAGTTTCAGATGCCGATGAATGTATAACACTTTATAGAACAAAAAGTTTTGCTTTCCTGATTTTCGGCATTAGCGTCATTATTGTATATATATTTAACAATAGTTTTCGAAAGTTTTATCACTTTTTGTTTATAATTGATATTTTTACAGCAACTTAAAAAAATTGGCGTTTTATACCGTTTTTTCAATCTCACAGCTTTGTTATTGCAAATTTTGTAATCGGACCACCGCCATTTTGTAGCTATTTTTATTACGAACAAAATCATGTCCTAAGCATTTTTTCGTACAAAGTCATCCCGCTGAGTTATTTAAAGAAAACTACTAAACAAATTTTTTTCACGATTAAATTGTTAATAACTTTTTCCTGATAAAATACTTTGTCAGCAAATTAGCCTGTTATTGTACTCATCATTTAAAGTAGACCTATGCAGTTATTTCCGAGTTATCAAGAAAATGTCACTAACAGTAACTTTTCGGCCTCTGCCGACTGGAGTATATTATTATTATCCGCATCACTAATAATTGACGTTCCTGTTTACATGTGTCACGGATGTAAAGCGAGTGCATTAAATTCGAGATATTAATAACATAAGGAGAAACGCAGATAATCCCTTCTACGCCCACTATGGTTTCTTTAAGAAAAACCATTACAGAATGTGCACGATAAAAATTCACCTTCCTGTTTGCCTTCCGTTCCGGGAACAAAGCCGCGCTGTTATTTCTGCTTGAAAATAATTTTATCGTATTCATAACATCGCTCTGTATCACTCTAATTGTTTATATCATCATAGGAAATAAGCAGGACGCTATTTTTATCCCGCCATCGAACAGTTGTAAACTAGTATGGGTTTTCAATCGCTTCAACGTGACATGTCTGGATAGGATCGAAGTGACGAAATATTAATTCGCGGCCCCTTCCCCAACTAGATCGCGTTACTAGGGCCAAGTTAAGGATAACTGATTGCGGTTTATTTGGAAAAGTACCTGGATAATTCTAATAATGCGATTTAAAATATTGTGTCAGAAAAAAACTGGCAATCTGTTACACTTTTCTGGCATAAAATCAACGAATTTAAAAACCTGGATCGAATCCAGTGCTAATAAAAAAAATATTAATTAGTTTTAAAGTCCATGCGAATGAGTATAGATTTTGTTGTACAGGGTCATTTATTATATTTGGACTGTAGGGACTCGATTAAGAAAAAAATGTTAATTACGAAAGTTGTAGATACATTCCTGAATTGTTTCATGTCCTCGAAGAATAATTGAACATCGCCATAGAAAAATTTAATTATGGTTTTTTAAATGGAACATCGTATACATTTTTCGATATTTCCAAACTACTAGTCTTTTTGCAACGATGTGCAAATCAGGTTGCAATCTTTTAATTCAAATTGGCTATGAATATTTATTTCTATTTCTAGGACGATACAAAGTTTCATGGTTGTTTTTATAAATTTTATTCTCAAGTATCAAGTCTGGACTGTTAGGTGGCCAAGCAGTGCCTCTTCTTCCAATCGACGCACACTGGGTTCTTTGAAGGTTTTTTTTTTCAAAATTCTGGAAGATGGCCAGATTTCAGCCAATCTTCAAACATTTTTTTCTAAAATACTTGTAAAATCTGACCATTTTCTGGAATTTTGAAAAAGAAAACCTTAAAAAATCCCAGTGTACGACGTCGGAAAACATCTTGTATTTGGTCTGTTAAGAACTGTAAATATATTGACCAGGTTCCCTAAAAATTTTATAGTGTATTAAGTCACACCATACGTGTACCAATTCCCTGCCTTCAATTCGTGAATTGGTGGTTAATTTTCAGACAAACATTGAAAAAACTACAAACAGGAGTCCTATTTTATTCACCAAACTGGATATCAACGTAACTTTTCCTTCTATACAAATTTATAATCATCCGTTTCGCCTGACTTCCTTCATATTTTCTCGGAATCTATTTCCGTACGTTATCCATCTTGGGAAGTGTCAAGAGAGTGAAGTAATAATAAATTAGGAATCGATTAAGTTGAGGGGTGCGCGTACAGTTTCAAGGCCGTGTACGATTTAACACGCCATCTACGCGGTAAATTTATACCCCCGACGCATTTCCTGATCCGAATTTTGTCACCGAACATTATTTTTTACTGACGCGCAAAATATCGGCTTTACGCAAAACAAACTGTCTCATTATTCAAGCAATATTATCAAAGTAAATTAATATTTACGCACAAGTTAAAAATATGAATTGTTGGGTGATATTCCTGTCAGTATTTAATGTAAATTAATATTTCTCTTTACCAATACCAGCCCCTATTACGGTGCTTTTTTAACGCAGTACATATTTATGCAAGTAGTTGAACTGACATCATAATACGCTTAGAAAGAAATTTTTGATCGGCAATAACCTAAAGCCTGCTACACACATCCGGCTACGGAGACGCAGTTGCCGGATGTGTCTAGTGCGACTACAAACTCGAAATTTGGGATCCCATCAAAAAAGAAAAATTTCTATCAATCCAAAGATGAAACATGTCGAATATATGACTCATTAACCATCACGTCCTATAAATAATTAATAATGTAATTTCGGTCACTGCCTCTTAGTGGACCGACGACTATCTTCTTTCTGGTAGTCTTTCGTTCAAGATATTTCGTGCGGCAAAAAAACTGAATTTTAAATGATCATCTTTGCTCGTAGTAGCTTCCAAACATTTGTTCCACAAATAACCTGATCTATAAAAAAAATGTAGTGACCTTCAAAGAGAACTAACTTTGAACATGAACCACGCTCAGGAAGATTAATTTCGTTAAGGACCATCGAAAATATCGATGACAAAGTTATTCATTTAAAAATATCGCGCATTCCGCGTTACTCACCGGGACTGTATTATACGTGAGACTGTTTGGCTCGGGCGACCGCTGAGCGAAAGTGAAGAGGTCTAGTTTTAGTTAGCGTTTGACACTGACAAATCACAAGCGTGGATGTTCTATGCGAATACGAATTGTATCCCGATTTTTTGATAAATCTTAAGTAACTATTACCCCCGCAGATAAAATAAAACTCAAATAAAATAGTGTAATGCCTATACGGGGTATCCAAATTTAATTAGACAGATAAAATTAAATATCCTTTATCATAAAATCGCGGATTTAGTCATAATGTCATTAATTTTAACCACGTATTCGGAAGACAGAAAATCGAAAAAATCCGCTCGAATGCAGCGGATCCTAAAACTTATGACTGAGTTTTTTAATCAGTAATGTCATTTTAAATAGGTAGGTACCTAGCGTACTGAAAAGCAATAAGTCACACAATAAGGTATACTTACTACAAATTGAACACACTCATATTCAATAATAAAACGTGAATACGTTAAAAATCTTAAAAATACTAAACTGTATATCCTAACATTCCAAAACAATTATTTTATACATTTGTTTTTATTAACAAATAAATAATGTTAATATTTAAAATGTAAAAAAGTATGTTATTAATTCAAGGTCTTGCTAAAGAGCTTTATTTATTCATTATAGCTCACTACAGATTAAAAACGTATTAAAAGCTAGGTTAATGACCGATTTTTACTGTAGGTCAAGATTCACTCTCGATAAAGCTTGTTGGTCAGCGATCAGGAGCGGTTCCGAAAGGTGTTTAAATAATGACTTAAAAATTAAAACATTTTTTCAGCATAAATATGCATTTTAAAATTTTTTTAATCTCGTATTCGTATTCTACTCATTTTTCCTTAAAATTATTGACATTATGACTGAATCACCCTGTATATGCCTCCGGTACTGCACTATCTAGGCTAGAAATTTGGGTTCATGTCATATTAAATAAGTTTCACTCACTTGTCTTCTGAGTAGGACGACTTTGCTGTCAATGAACTGTAAATTCGTGGTTTGAATGAATTTTTAGGTTTAGGGGTGGTTTTTAATGTTCATCCGAAGCTGATAGGGTTGACTGAGTCTTTGTATGGTCAAAATATTCAGGGTGATTCACTTTTTATGATTATGACTTTAACCATCGATAGATCTCGTCAAAATAATGTCGGTTTGGGGTATACACTTTTTCTTCCAAAGGCTTCCTTTTAGAGATACCTATAAGTTCTTGGAAAAAAAAAAAATTTATTTATTTTTTCTTAAACTGTGAGAGTCATTTGTTTTATATTTTGTATGAAGTGTACGAATGAAAAGCTTTATGGATTTTATATATTATTGTAAAAATAAATCTATCATAGGCGTCCGTAAGGGGCTCTGATAACCCCCATTTTTAATATAATTTGTACGCCACTGGAAATTTTTCAAAATGAATATATTTTTTTACATTGCGGTTTATTCTACAACAAAAAAATCTGTTACTATTATTAAACGAAACGCTTGGCTTTTAGAATGACTTTTTATGGATTCATTGCATGTGAAATGGTTGTTTTTCTGACAGATATATAAAAAATGTGAATCTTTTATCTGATTTTTATGTGCCAAATCTTATCACCAGTGGTTTAGCTGATTATCTAATTGTGACAAAATAAACAACGTCGTTTTCAGGAAATACCGAAATTCTATATCAAAACCTCGACAATAATAAGTAGGTAGCTATCAAACGCTCATTAACATTGAATTTGAACCAAGTTAGTAAAAACATCGACGGTGAATTAAAATTGTAAATCTCGACACATTACCTAAGGTCTCTGACGCATTTGTTGTTGCTTCCAAAAGTTTATGTTGTTTTTGTACCACGCTGATTCATAGGACCACTAGTTACAGTAACCACAGATTCCTATTACGTTCTTTTTTTGGTTTTTCTCGTTAGAAACGTGACATACTAGAACTTCCTGATACTTAGGGATAATATTCAATGAAAGTCACGTTTCGTTTGGCACAGATTCCTCTAAAATTTCCTCGTGCAAAATCTGAATTTCAACACGAAAAGGTTAAAAACGTAAGTCTACGTAACAGATTCATTAATCTGAGAAAACAATCTGTACTTCTATTGGTAATTGCATGCGCCTATGGCAATTTTATTATAGTTATTAATATTAGTGCCCGTGCAGAGTCTAACAGAGCCGGCGCGAAGGTCGGTGGCCTTCACAGCTGACTCGCGTTTTGAACTGTTACACAGGGTCTAACGATGATACTTACAGTATTCGATAATTCAATAAACAAAAAAATCTAAATAAAAAATTTAAATAAATTTGGAACGAATACACTGAAGATGAGTTTTTCGAGACAAAACGTCTGAATCTGGTTCGGGCTGAGGCAGTACAGTATTGGGGGTCATGAAGGCTTACAAAAAATGTAATACAATTTCCAGGGTCGTATTTAAAAACATGAGTTGATGATGATCCTGGAAATACGAAACGTTACTACAAGTAAAACTACACAAGTTTTATCAAAAAAATTATCATAAGCAAAAATGAAGATAATTAAATAGCAAAGAGATTGCTTTTTTAATTTTTGTAGATGGTATAGAACCCGAGTTATGACTCCCAGAAGTTGAAGTCAATTTCGAAGATAGCTATAATCGAAACGTTCAACGTCCTATAGCGGAAAAATTAAAGGTTTTTCGAGAAAACTTACTAACACCTATTAAAGTTCTTGGAAAGACCTTTAAATTGAGTGGTAGTAAAAGTCGTTAGCATAAAAACTAATGAAGTTACAATCAAAATAAAATGATTGTCTTGATTTTTGAGAGAAAAAAAATCGGTATTAAAATTAATGACTTGACAGAAAAAAATTAAACGTATTCCTTCTGCAATTTACTTTATTTATTTATTAACAATAGATTCTTTGAATTTGAACGATTTTGGAAGCCTAAATTAAAAAAAATATTTCATTTACTTTTGAATAAAATTTTTAATTTTTTAAAAAAAATCGCCTTTATTCAAAATATTTCAAAAACTAACAAAGTTATAAAAAAAATGATAAAATAAGAAATTGTAGTTATTTTATTACTGAACAATTTGTTTTTTTTTTATTTTGGTAGGACAAAATTTGACTGAGTTATGACTGTTAGAAGCTCAAAACTAAGCTCCGAGACTGCCTTTCCTGAGCTTTAAAGTGCTTTAAATTCCCTACAAAATGTTTTTTTGAGTAAAATAACTTTAAAATTACAAAAGTTATGGTAAAAAAATTAATCGCATTTTTTCGGTAAAATTTTCGGAGCGTATAAATTACCACCATCTTTGTGTATTTTGGAGCACTTGTGAACTGATTTGAGTAAGTTTTAATTTTAATAATATACATACACACACTTTCACACGAGTTCACATGTATATGTATGTGTACATTCGGAAATTATATATACAATACATTGTGAATGCACCAAAAGAATATTTTAAACTGTTGACAAATTTTTTTCTATTTTTTAGCCATGGAAGGTTAGTTTTTAAGGATTTTTAAGGGTTGAAAAGTAATTAAATTTCATAAATTATATTAAAAAATTATTAAAGGAACTTTATCCAACATATTTGAACATGAATTGAATCATTAAAATACGTAAATCTGCGATTTTTGCATTTTTTTCGTACAAGGGTAGTTTTCACCCCCAAATAGAAGAAAGCACAACTCTATACAATATAACTTTTGACGTGGGGGGAGGTCAGATAAGCTTGTATGCAAATTTTCAAGAAAATCCATGCTATCCGAAAAAATTGGGAGCTTTTACCTTATTTTCGCCTTCAATGACTGGGCTAGTAGTGAGAAGCGAATTTGTAACAGCCTGTATATCAGGAGTTACCAACAAATATATACTTAGTTCATGCCTCAACAATTTCCCATACTGTCCGTTGGTCAACAGTAGACGATGAACGATCATTTTCCCTGCACAAGTTAATATTAAGTGATAAACGTCGCAGTTTCACTAGAGAAGAGTTAGAAAAACACGTAGTAACATGTTTCAACTCTTTCCAAAATGCCATGGAAGCCTTGTCTCAACAGTAAGGTTTATCGGGTAAGTGTTGTCATTTAGATTTATATAGGTGTTTTATCCTCTACTTTGCCTTGCTCTTTGATAATAGAGTCGCATATTGCGACATATTTTTTGTAAACATATTAATATTTTCATTCGTAATCTGACTACGGTCCTGTTAAACTCCGTGCCGCACTAAGCCTAGTTATTAAAGATATCAAATAATGTAATGTAGAGATCTAAAAAAAATCAAAAAATACCATTGGCAAAATTCATATTTTTTCTTTATTCAAAACTTATAATGAGGTTTATTTTTTATGTCCTGTTATCCGGTTATGCGAAAATATTTAAATAAAAACAAACCGCGACTCATCCCTTTGGCGCAAGGTTTACTTAATTCATGTTTTTACAAGAAAATTTTTATTTATACCTATCTTCCATACATTTTATCGACTGCGGTGTCGATCCCTCCGCGAAGCCCCGCGCTACCTGCTAAATCTGTGACACCAGCATCACAAAGGCCTTATTTTATTTACTATTCGCCCGACGGCCTGCGGCTCCTCGGCGAGTGTGCGAGCGAGCGTTATTTTTCGCGGACGACGGCGGCGACGAGTGAGGCGGCGGGGGGAGGGGCGGGAAGTGCAAGTGCAGCGAACGCATCCAAGGCTAAACTACATACCGCGGCACCGCCAACCCCGCTAAATGCGAGCTACGCGCTCTCCCGTCGAGAGCTTTTAACCTAAAAACCCAATTGCCGCGTTCTGACGGGGCCTCGCCAGATTTTCCCGGGCTCTCCTCGGTTTCCACACCCCCTGAAAGGGTTTGAGTACGGGTTTTCCTGTGTTGTATCACTGAGAAAACTGATTTTTTTGCAAACAAAATAAAATTATGTATTCCTAAAAGATAAAACATCGCGTTTGTCGAAGTAGGGTTCATTTTGATCAGAATTCTTCGCCAGTGATAAGAATAAACCGTTCCTATCTTAAAAAATACGAAAATGTCCTTCACACTATAAATTTTAAATAGAATTTAATACTTTGTCTCTTAGAAAACATCAGCACATATGACCGAACGGCATATCTATAAAAGTCAGAAAATACTTAATAAGTCAGAAACAATGGTACAGAAAATCGTCGTAGATCAATTAATTTGTACAATTTAACATATGCACTAACAAATTTTCGGACAAAAAATGTAAAGATTTATTGATCCCTTTGCAGTGAATTATCCGAAGAAAATCATAAATACTTTAAGATAGAAGCTTTTTCTGTCCACAGCTGTATTTATGGCTGAGAATAAACAATTTCCGTTGTGATTATTTTAGAATTGTTTGTATTACATTTTATTACATTACGAATTTTAATCATTTTAGTAGTTTTTAGTTTTGTAAGCAATAATCTGGTTTGAGCTCTTGCTAATCTGTTTTATGAAAGATGTGAATTTATTTTTGTATAATGTTCATTTCATTTAAATAAAGATATTCTGAGGTTCAAATACTTGTTTTTTTCTTTTAATTTCGCAAATTTTTTTGTAAAGAAAACGCGGTGGCTGTTATTATTTATCAGGAAATGAAGGAATCGTAACCTAACAAATGTTTTTCAAAACACATGGATTTGTTTTTCTAATAACACCCACATTTAAAAAGAAGAAGCTTCGTAGTTACAATTCTCTGTTTACAGCATCCTTTTTCAGATAATTCAGTAACTTAACAAATTCATTTATTTAGGTCAGTCATTTTTTTCCTTTCGATAAACTTTGCTATTTCATAAAACGTACAAGCGAATTTCTGCTTAACATAAAATTACTTTTAGGTCTACCCATCTGGCATCACTGTTCTCCAAGCCCCTGATTTCAAATAAAATTATTCGGGAAACGAAGAATAAAATATAAATAAAGATATAAGGATTTTAAAGGAGGAGGCCTAAGGCCGGTTTTTGGCCTAATTTATTTTTGGCTGAAAAAATCTAAAAAAAATTTTTTTTAGTAACTACTAGCAATTTTTCACCCTAAACGGACCAACCCCCTCACCCTCCTTTCCCCCTCCTCCCCCTTAAATGCCGAGGAAACCATCGCTTATTAGAGGAATCTTTAAAGAGCTTAGAGATGCGAAAGACATTCAATTCCTATTAATCTTACATATGAAGAGTTTTTTGGGTCGCTGATCACGAATCTGGTCAAAGAATCACGAAATTCCTAATGGCGGATCCAATACGGCGGACAAAAAAAATAAAATGTCTTTAAAATGCATGAATTGTAACAATTAAATCAACGTGCATGTGTATATTGACTTCAGAATCGTAATTAGCGACCCAAAAAACCCCTCAACACAATTTGTGCATTTTGAAGACATTTCAATTTTTTATGCTCGCCAAATGGGATACCCAAAGACACAAAAACCGCGCTCATTCTTCAACTGGGCGACTAGACCTGTATATGGGCATGGCTAAATAAATATGGGAACAAGTTTTTCAAATATTTCAATACCGAGTTACTGCATCAGCGACCGAACTTGGTACATACTGCCAGCTTCTTGGTTCTTCAATTTCGATTTCGTCAGTAAAATATTGTGTAATTGCACTATTGCTGACATAAATATTTTATGGGAAGACTTAAACAAAATGTCTGTTTTTTAAGACAATTAATTCAATCACCGAAATCATCTCGAAAGAAAGTTGCAGTAATTATTTTATCCGTAAAAACGGTAAAGACTTAATACCTCTAAGCTTTTCATT
Source organism: Anoplophora glabripennis (assembly GCF_000390285.2). Classification (NCBI taxonomy): domain Eukaryota; kingdom Metazoa; phylum Arthropoda; class Insecta; order Coleoptera; family Cerambycidae; genus Anoplophora; species Anoplophora glabripennis. The sequence goes on along the minus strand of NW_019416466.1, from coordinate 434,317 downwards.
CAGTAAAACTGATCGTATAATCTCATTAAAGTGACCGTATTTTTGTAACTTTGAAATTTATGACGAAGATATTAATACAAACTATACTTTGAGAACTGCGTGAGATATAACCACGGTTGCTTTCCAATATACATTTTTTTAGCAACTTTAAATATTCCGTGTAACTTTTCCGTACGCTCGAGGTGCCGTAGCCGACATTTATCGCGAGACGTGCTAGTGTGTAAATGGGCCTGGAGGTCTGCGGGTAGCGTTGCCCGCTAGCAGACCGTCAAGTCAGAGTCCCGGAAAGCTTTTTCAACTGCTGCAAAATTCCACAGTCGAGTTGCATTCTTACAGTTATACGTAACTGTCGACGAAATACTTGCTTTGTGGGATAATAGAAAACGTCTCTATTCCACAATTTAGCAATCTTGAGTGTATTTAAACAAAAAATAATAATAATAATTTTCCTTTCCTCTCTTTTCCATTTAAAGGATTAATTTTTATTTAATTTAATTTTTTATTATTATTTTTTTATTAAAATTAGATTAAATTTAAACAAAAAAATTTTTTTTGTTTAAGTTACTATGAAATTGACCAAAGTGGGATTAATTCAAGAGAGATTTTCTCAGAAACCGTTAAAGATAACGATTTGAAACAAGAGTACCTTTTTAACGTAAAACAGTTCGGGAAAACGGAATTTGCTGTCTAATTTGTTAAAAAGTCAAAGATGAAAAAGTTACACACGCAAAGTACCAAGGGCCCCCCCGTACCCACCCCAATGGACCTTGTGGAAATAAATGGATTAGTCCATCAAATTGCTCATCAAAATTTATCTGTGTATACCAAATTTCATTCATTTATCACAACGCGATTGAGAGATATTGCAAAAAAATGATTTCCATTCCTCCCTCTTCAATGGGTCCCTGTGCCCTTAAGAAGCATTTCCGGACACATGTTCATATGAACTTTTTTACTTAGTTTTGATCATAGAATCGGCCTGTTCAGGGTTGGCAGCTAATTATGAGACACCCTGTAGTTTATAGCAGGGTCTTATACAGGGTGTTACAAAGCCGTTAACCACAGGCTCTTTGGGTGAAAATACTAACTATGTATATGAAAATAAATTTCGTACGCTATTTTTCACTTAGTAGACTACTGCTAAACTCTGTATCATCGGACAAATTAATTCTTACTACAAACAATAAACGCTCATTACAAAGAGATCGCTGATTAAATATTGTCAGGTCCCGAGAACCCGTCCGCTAAGGTGGCAGTGCACGAAAGTAATTTGTTCCGGCTTATTTGTCCCGCCGCCGTACCATTTGTTTCGGGACTCTTGAGGTTCAAAGGAGGCAGCTGTCGCTAAGAGAAATGAGGAAGATGATAAGGAAATAAAATACTCCTTATCATTTTTCCCGGCGTCGCGCCACAAAGCGAAATAAGTTGCCATGGCTATTCGTACAAAATATTAACGCCGCGCGATCGATAGAACACGGAAAGCGTGTACCACGGAAGAGCGACGAGAGCCTGAAAAAAAGTCCGAGGTCGAAATCGTAATTTTTTTTAACCACGAGACGCTAAGAGATAAATCTTGAAATTGACAGAGGAGAAGGGTAAGAGAATTCACGAGTATTCTTGCAAGATTCTCAAACAGCAAGTTTCTGAGAATTTCACAGACCTTAGAAGAAATTTAAAATGGGCATGAGAGATTTCAGGATCATTGTAGGCTTCTCAAACAGATTCAGGTTTCATAGAGTCAATATTAAGAAAATAATCTGAAAATTGACAGAGAAAAATTATAAGAGATTTCAGGATTTTAGGATACAGGATGTAAAACGAACAACGAGAAAAGTTGAGAACTTTCAGCATTAAGGAGATTCAGCAACAGATTTAAAAAATTTTAAAGATTTCAAAAACATAAAATAATCTGAAATTGGGAGAAAGAAAAATTATAAGATGTTTCGGGGGGATTTTAGCAGGATTCTTAGACAGAGAAAATAATTTCAGGAGGATTCTTGCAGGATTGTCATACACAGTAGACTAATTAGAAAATGGATATATAGAAGAACGATATTAGACACATATTTTACTACCTACTATTACCTATTTACCACAGATTTCAAAATTACTGAAACAATAACTTGAAAAAGAATAGACTAAAGTTATGAGATTTTCTCGATTTCAAAAGGATTTTTGTAGGATTTTCAGGAGCAGACGTCTTCAGAAATTCCAAATATTTCAGGAATATTAAGAAAATAATCTGAAAACGAATAGAGAGAAAAGTTAATATTTCACATGGTGATTTCAACGTATTTCCGGGAAATCTTGTAGATTCTAAAAATTCCAAAAACATATTTTTGTAGAGTAGTAGTTGTACTTTATGTAAAATTGGACAGGTGGCAGTTAAATAACTAGTTTTGTATCATTTTCTGAATTTTAAGTACTGATATAAGAAGAGTAATGCAAAAGGATAGTAAAAAATGCTCAAATAAGACATTTAAATAATTATAAACAATAATAAAATAATAAAACTTCATAATGCTTCCAAGGAAATAAGCAATGTTATAGATTCGGAAGAATCCATTAAACAACAAAGTTCTTCGTAAAAATTATGTTTAATGTTTTATCTAAGTTACTGTTCAACTTTAAATTTTATATATATAGATAATAGATAGGTGCTGTTTTTTATCAGAAAATGTTTCTGTAAATCCCACTTAATGAATTGAATATACAGTATTTGTCATTTTTTGACTAAATTGCTTTGCACTTTGCACGAATACATCCACGAATTTTATAAGATTTAGAACGCTAAGCTATTTGCACCTTTGTACTTTACGTTTTTTTCTACACGTGCAATTCTTCCGAAACTCACGTGCGACAAAAAAATCATATCTCTTGAGAAATTACGTCCCATTTGTCGCCCGCTATCGATTTGGCCCAACGTTGCGACCGCTTATTTATTATTTATAGAATCACAAAAAAAATATATACAAAACGCGTGCCCCATGTGCTAAACGGTTATATTTAACAAATTAACGCTAACACGTGCCCTGCCTTGCCCCCCGCTTGGCCGAGCACAAGTGCACGCTAGGAAAATAACCTCTCTTTTAGTCCGCTACTGTTTTCTTTGCCCCACCGAAGGGGTAAGTATAGGACGCACAAAAAGGAGGTAAACAAAAAATCGAGCATTTACAACGTCACAATTCTGTTTTAGTTGGGTTTAGTTAACTTTTACTCTATTTAGGTACTTGGAATAGGTATAGAAATTGCTACAATGCGGTCATTATTTTCAAGCATGAGAAAAACTTCTGTAAAATTAACTTTTAACACGAGGAATGTTAGCCAGTTATTATGACAACCTTTTTCAAGTATTTTGTGTACAAAAATGTCGATAATGCCATAGTCAGATCATGACTATGTCTTCAATAAAGCAGATTATTTTAATAAACAGCATTCAGAATCAGAACTATTAAATATGAGAGTACAAGATATACAAGGTGTTTCATAATGATATGCAAATATTTGAAGGTGCTTAGAAAGTAATTTTAGGGAGAGTACTTCCAATACATTTTTTCGATTTGAGACCCCCCTGAGAAAATATTCAAATCTCAAAATGGCCGATTAAAAAAATTAAAAAATTAACTCAAATTTGGACAACCCATAAATGTGCACTGAGATTACATGTGGAAAACAAAGATATCACAGTATTAGATCTCCAGATTGTACCCACATAATGCTATTATTTCTCATTATTTTCTAATCGTTGCGATTGTTTACAAATCATAGGATTCAATCACGACCTGTCATTTAAAACCTGTTTTGATAATAAAGTGTAACGAAGTACAAAAAATCCCCTGCAATCGCTTTGACTTATTACGTCAATAAACAAATAACATTATCTGATTGTTTGATATTGGCAATGTTCCCCAGAAATAATTTGAATAACAAATATTACGGCAAATAAAAAAAAAACTGAAAAAGTTGTGGCAACCTTACAGAGAAATTTTCCTAATTTATAAAACATTAGATATGTTCAACTATTGACAACTGTCTCGGAAACCTACAGCCAAGCTATCAGCTAAAATTTTTATATCAAGTACGCAATAAATTTGGCATGCATTTTTTTACAAAGAGCCAAGGCCATGTATTTATCCACAACTATAATTTTTAAAATATACGTACTGATGGAAAGATAGCCAGATAAGACAATATTAAAAATATATACATAAAATAATCAGTTTATAAACACTATAAAGTTACAATAATATAGCTAAATATACATATAACAAGAAGTAGGTACAAAATTTCAACATAAAAACGAAAAAAAAAATAGCTCAGAAAAAACATTATTTTACAAATTTACTCAGATGGCTCAGAATCCATGTCTGACTCTGAGCCATCTGAGTACACATCTGATGCTTTTGATTCCAGAACAACATGCTCTTGATCATCTTAGACTTCAGGTCAGTCAAAATACGTATCTTTTGAAATCGGAGACGATCTGATGATTCTTTTATTAAAATAATTTTTAAAGGTAATAGGGATAGAAACCGCGGCATTACTGACACATATGACTCTTTTGCCGGAATCTTCCATGAATTTGCATAAATGTGGAATTTCGTTGAAAGAGCGCTCGATTTCCTCTTCAAACCGTGGGTGGTCGTAAGCTTTAGACTAGACGAAAAAACTCCAACGGCGTTAAATCGGATGATCTAGGCGGCCAATTCTCATCACCAAAACAGGACCAGGAAATTACACATGCAGTAACTGAATTGTTTCTCGGGCTGTATGGCGTGTGGCATCTTGTTGAAACCACACGTAGTCTACATCCATATCTTGCGATTTAAGCACAAAAAACTGGATAATCATGTCGCGGCAGCGAGCACCATTACCTGCTATTGGCTGACCAGCCGCTTTTTCGAAGAAATTGTGGACGCATTTGTTTTTGAACAACCACCCGTGGATTTTCTGAACCCCAAATGCGACTCTCTTCGTTCTGCGTGCTTCAGTTTTTGAGTCAACTGAATTTTGTAAGCATGAAGATGCAAATCTTTCGTGGGAATACGCTGTAGAGAGCTTCTCGAAATGTGCAATTCTCGACCACGGTCCCAAATTGACTCTCAGCAACACTCTCACGAACTGCTTCGATGTTTTGTGTTGAACGACTTGCTGAAGGACGGTCAGAGTGTTTAAGATCACTGATTCATCCAGTCTCCATGATTTTTTCAATAAATCCTTTACAGTTGATGAAGCAATGGGCTAATCCTTATGGTCAGGTCTAATCGCCTACAACCATATACGTCATTTTTGTAGCAGACACCCTGTACCTGCATATAAACATACGACGACTGACATTGGGCGACTCTTTTTACCGTCAATAAAAGTAAAACGCCTTTCTTGGCGGTATTTTATTTAACGGCTCGGGCTATTCGCAGCTCCTGTACATAAAAAAAATCGCGCAGTCAAAAATAGATCTCGTGCCCATGGCGTAGTGCAAAAGTCGATTTTTTTTTATTTCGGCGTGTTCGCGCGAAGTGTATTTTCGTTCCGGCCAAGATTTATCTCGGTTTTCTGGTTTTAGAAGCGTGTGTGTTCCTGGGTCTATTCTCGTCCGAGGGTATTTTAAAACGCCGGAATTACAGGCATAATTATGCGGTTTGATTTCTTTTTTCACTTACGCGCGGCCCGTTCGATTTAGAAAAATATGTTGATTGAGAAAGCAAACACAACGATTTTGTGCGACAAAAATCAATAGCGAATCGCATGTAATTTTTTTACGTACCTCCCGAGTTCGACGAAAAGAACCACTGACGCTCAATTTCGCAGGTACACAAGGTATTTTTATAAGACAGATGATGCCGGTTAAATTTCGAATAATAATATTGATAGTACATGACATATAAAAAACTTGCACTGCTGCCAAAGTACGAGGTGTTTCAGCTGAAATTTAATAAATATTATTTTTATAAAAATTAATGACTTTTCAGGCGCTCCGAAAAAAATCGATGTTACGACACCATTTGAAATTAAATTGCGATTAACAATACCTTTATTGCAATAACATGTAGGTAACTCTCTGCGACGTTCTTTTGGTTTTAGTACTTAAGGAAAATTCGTACAACTCTGTTATTTAAGATTTTTTAAATCCCCAAATTTACTGTTATTTTTGAGATTTAAAAAAAATCTTAAATGATAAAGTTGCACCAATTTTCCTAGAGCGCCATCAGAAACAAATGAACATCGCTAAGTGTCAAAATAAACAGAATTTTGTTTTTTTTTTGTCTGAGTACCCTTTAAAGTAGGATAAAACGCCTTCTTACTATTCTATAGTAGGATCATATTCGATGCAAAGTAATAAATCATTGCCTGTCAAGGGAACCAATGAAGTACGCTTTTAAGGGTTTTACAAATTGAATAATTTCTTTATACATTATGAAGGGACGAGGGGATCAGTTCAGGTCTGGCACCCTTGTTCCTACAAAAATTCCTTTATTCTCATAAACTATTTATTTTAAATGTAATTTATTATAAATCCAATATGTTTCCTAAATTCCACATATGTACTACATTTTACCTCTGTACGCGCCACTGTTGTTTACTTGTTTTTTTGGAAGCGCTCTCTAATTGACGGCAAAGCTCGCCAGGTTAGTATTTGACGTATAACCGATCAGTTCGTACACTCGATGCACCTGGGCGACTACAGCTACTACCCGAACACAGTGCGTATGCAGCGGTATTTCAGATTTTACATTGAATTTCATTTTAAATTTGAAATGATTTATCTTACGCCTCCTAAAAATGATGACACGATTTTCCTTTGATAAAAGACCGACAACTTTTTGCTCTACTTTGCATCGAATACGATCCTACTATAGATACATATAGTTTGATTGGAGTATCTCTAATAATAAGAAAGATATGGCTAAATGATTTATCACTTACAAGCTGTTACAAATTCGTTTCTCACTACAGGGATCTCGAAAATAGTAAGAGATACGAAGTAGCTTAAATGGGGGCAAAGTTGCATAATCAGGGGACCAACATTATGCCTCTAAAAAATCAAGGCTAACATGATTAGTTTTCGAAATATTCGAAATATTCCGAACTTTTGAAAATCCGTTTTTGTTTCATTTCAGCCTTGTTTGAGGTGGTATTGAAAAAAGAAGAACACTTTCTCAGGGCAACTTTTTGCCCTCTATCGAATGACATAATTAAATTTTCTATGTAAGGTTTCGTCTCTCCAGGACCATCATCAACTTAATTTTTTTTAAATACGACCCTGGAAATTTTATTACATTTTTTGCAAGCCTTCATGACCCTCGATACTATTCGTTCCAAATATCTCAAATTTGTTATTTAGATTTCTATGTTTATTGAATCATCGTACACTAAATGTTAGACCCTGTGAAATCCACCTAGTTATTTGAACTTTTACCATCGCACGTTACAATAAAACATTATTTGTTTTAATCTCCATGACCTGGTCATACATAATTTCGATAAGTTTTCGCGTCAAAATTAAAACATTACAATTCATTATGACAAATTAATTCTTAAAAATGCATATGAACAATCAAAAATCCAAATGAATATTATACTGTAAAAAATTACAGTAAAATTTCAAAAACGTTTCCGTTTTGGCAAATGTTGAAAATGAAGATAAGCATAATATGGTCGGAATTTATTAAACCTGTAACTGTAACTGTGAAAGAGCATGTCAGATGTATTTGATTGAATATCTTGAAAAAAAAAAAAATAGTTCGATTGTTGTTTGAATTTTGAGTACTCGAGAAACCTAGAAATAACTATGAGCACGACATTAAAACTAATAATGTTTTAATGTTTAACGTGTGATGGTTTATATGACTAGGTGGATTTCATAAGGTTTAACGACACTCAGAGTGTACGATAATTCAAGAAACAGAAATCTAAAAAAATAAAATAAATTTTGGAACGAATACACTGAAGATGAATTTTTTGAGACAAAACGTCTGAATCTGATTCGGGCTGAGGCAGTACAGTATTGGGGGTCATAAAGGTTTGCAAAAAATATAATAAAATTTCCAGGGTCGTATTTTAAAAAAAATAAGTTGATGATGGTCCTGGAGAGACAAAACGTTACATATAAAAATGGATTATGCCATTCGCTAGAGGACAAAAAGTTGCCATGAGAAAGTGTTCTTTTTTTTAATATCACCTCAAACAAGGCTGAAATGAAACAAAAACGGATTTTCAAAATTTTACTATAAATAAATAAGATTCCTTAAAAGTTGACCCATGAAAACAATTTGGCTTATTTGGTTTGCCAGGGACGGACTAGCACAATAATGCAATTTTTTTACACCCTCTACGATAAAAGCACAAAAAGAGAATATTTTTAGATAGCTTGAATCTTAAACTTAAATTAGATAATGAGCTTCTTCTAATGTTATGCATTCCCAAACTCTGCGAACTGATGATTGTTGGATGAAAAATAATTAAATTACAAAGTATTTTAAGTTATTTAAGAAAATGATTTTCAGATGCGTCATTTAGGGGTCTGTATCTCCGCATTATAGGAACTTGTCATGTTATTTAAACGGCCCCTGTATAAATCCGAGACATTGCCCTCATATTCTCGGACACTCGTTAGGCGGTATCTCCCTTACTGTAAGAGAGGAGCCAATCAAAATAAATCACTTTAATTGTAGTAAAGTATTACAAAAAAATATGTAAATTACAAAAGGTTTTTAAAAATAACTTTTACCATAAATTCTTACTCTTGATTATTCTGTCAAAAACAGCTGGTGGCTATATTTGTTTGTAACGTTTTTCGCGGTTATTATTTTTGGAAAATTGCCACTGCTATTGTTGAAAAATGTCTCAACCACATATTTTCCAGTAAAACTAGTTTTAAATATACAAACAAGGCATTAATGAAACACACGAGAAAATCTAAAATATATACTGAACACCCTGTATCTTGTGAAAATTAAATATGTTGGACTTTATTATTTTAAAGTGACCTGAAGAAACGCCTTTGCGTATATCATATCCTCAATTATTATTATTTTTTTTCTTTAAAGCGCAGAATTGAATTCAGATCGTAAATTTAATTGTGGATACTCAAACGGATTTGTATAAGACCTATGATTATTAAATTTAATTAATCTCACAACCTTCACCGGTGTAATATTTCGCAACATATTTATAAAATCGTGAATTTTCAAGGTGTTTCAATTGTAAATTATTTCTGAGATATCAATTTTGATATAGTATCGCGCGTGCAACTACGAAAAGTTATGACAGTGCATTCGTAAACAAAGCGCCTGCAAAGGCTAACGCGATCTTGAATGTCGCTTTGATATTTTTTTTCGCCAACCTTCCCAAGAAGTGACCAGCCAGTTTTTGCTAGATTTTTCTAATATCTACTAATCTAAAAAAAAAACAAAGACACTAATTTTACAAAATATTGCACGAGTACTACGGGAATATCGCGGAATGCCAAAAAATTCCAGAATAATTCCAAGGATTTCAAATAAAATACGAAAACTATTAAAATATGAGTTCCCACGAACATGTTTTTGTTAACTAAATGAGTATTTCGGGCGATATTATTGCTTTAAAGTGCCACATGCGCAACAGGAGAGTTCTTGAGGAATTCTGAGCAAAATTCATAACAATGCGAATTTGTATTTTGTCAAACTCATAAAAATATTATGTAAAATTGCGTATCAAATAACCAGTAATCGAATGTATAATATTTTATGAAAACTTCATATGAAAGACTTAAAATCCACCGAAGAATACGTTTCACTTTTGGTCACAATTCATGAATCACCCTGTATATTAATTATCGACTAAGTAACCGTTTCCAGAAAAGGCTGGTCTATAACTTCCCACTATGGCAGTTAAGACACCATGAACTTTGTGCTGAGTTTACTTGGCTGGAGGTACTTTGCTATTAATGTAAATATTATACAACTGCTAATTTTACACTTTTCGTTTCAACATGGCGACCTGTACTTATTTTTTTTAACAAGGAACAAGGAAGTCGTATCACGCGAAAGGTCGTTAAATATTCATTAAAAAACCATAATTTCGTTTCGTCGCTGTGTGATACTAGACAAATCCATTAAGCCAGGTAAAAACCATAGTTAAACAATTCAAATCACGCCCAACTATTGTTCTACAATTTTTACGAATTAAAATATATTTTTATAACCGGTGCGATTTTACATGTAAACAAAGCGTAATTTTTCAACGTCCTTAACCTGAATCTGGGAATTTCAATGAAATGCGAGCCGACCGAGCCGACCATAAATAAGGAAATCTTTTTATAATTAAGTTGAGTTTGTAGTTTCTTTACACGTAATCAGCATTACTCCTTCATTGTATACACAATCGGTCTGTCGATTTTAATCGAGATAAAGAATAGTTCGGCGAGCAAATGACGAATAGAATTCCATTCTGCCGCAAATAGGTATGCAGTTTCTTGGCAATTCACTCGTGCTTTTTTTTTAATAAATGTTACATATTCAATTACTTCGTAGTACGGCATCGCGATGTTTTGGCATTTTGGTGCATCCTTTTTTCAATAAACCGAGATTAATAAAACAGACGCAAAAAATTGCCATATACAAGGTGATCACTAATAATAATGCAAGTAAAAAAATATTTTTTGACAATTGTGTAGCATTGAAAAAAGTGTTTTTTAATAAAACTACGCAATTTTTTACTTTTTAGAATCATGTTTTTTATCAAAAAAGGATAAGTACGTCTTAGAGAATACTGAAGTTTTCAAAACCCTGCTTAGATTTTTTTACGATCATTAGTTTCCTAGTAATTAATTGTCAGAGCCAAAAAGGTCATTTTTGCTTTGAACGACAATAACTCAACAACAAATCATCTTGAACAGCTCAAATTAAAGAGAATGAGTTAAACTAAAAGAGCTGACAAGTGGGATTATTGCAAAAAAAATTGGAGCCCGTTTGAAAGGGAAGCAGATATTTTGATTTTATTTTCGGCTGGATTTCTTACGATTTCTTAAATATGTTTTTTTTTCTATTATTTTTCGACCATTTTTTAGCCTTTTGAAAATCACCTAAACATTTAGGACTTTTTTATAATTTAATTATTTTTTTCCAGTGTTATTTTTGAAAAAAAAATGGATAAGTAACGCGACAATATGAAATAACTTGTGGGCAACCTTGGATAAATTTTAGGACTTGAGCAAAACACATTTATCTCTTTTTAAATTGCCACGGCAGATAACGGAAACACAATACCAGAAATGATAAACTTACATCGCCAAACCATGTCAAATAACTAAAAAAAATCGCATTGTATTATAAGTCAGTTTGCTTTATAGTAGTAGATAAGTTTTACACGTGTACATTTTTCTAAACAGTTCATTATCTATTTCTTATTTTATCTAATAAGGTGTAATATTTTGCACTATACGAGAGGTCTCTCACGTAGATACAACAACAAAAAAAAAACAGAAACGCAAAAGTAATATCTGATAGGGATAATAATGTAGTAAAATATATTGCAACAAAATACAGGTTAAAAGTAATCAAAATTACAATTAATATTTCCATTCGTACCTGCAATATTTAAACACTAGAAACAAATTATCATGTTTATAATGTTTCTTTTCCTTTTGAGAATTGTAAAATTTCGTAACAGCTCAAATCAACAAGGAAGAACACATGATCTACAACATAAAGTAATGTTACTGTAAATAGACCCGTTATCGAAACTACAATTTAGCGTAACGTTAAACTTATAAAAAATTTCCAGAGATAAAACTTGCAAAATAGATATTATTTTTGTTTTTAGTATATCTTTCAAATTGCGAGTTAATATTTATACAAAATAGTACGTAAACATAAAATAAATTTAAAAATAGTACATATAAATAGAGTTCGGGACTCGGTCGGATGATCATAGCCGTCGCGTCGACCTTTCGCTACAACGCTCCATACAAGACCGATAATAACGGCAGTTATTGGTTTCGCGTTTGCTTCGTGTATACGTCTTTTAATATTCTAATAATATGGGATAGAAAACGACCTTTCACTGATAAAGAACGCAAATTTATTTACTTTTATTTATATCTACTTGTTTATTTATTTGTTTACGACTAACACGCCTATGTCTAGCCGACGAAAACCCCGAACTCTAATAATAAGTACAGTTTTTTATTCCTTGATTCATATAATTTCTCAAAACGTTATTAAAATCCTGCTTTGATGACATATTTGCTGGAATTCTCCGAATTATAAACTCTTATCACGTTGCAACTGGCAATCCTGTCATATTATGTGGCCAAGTAGCATTGTCAACAACGACCAACAGTAGCCGATAGCAACATCAGTGTAATTCTTAATTCTCAATAGTATTTGTTTTTTATACATGAATATTCTCTGAATTTATGTCTACTCCGAAGAAAAAGAAATTTAGAGGTCATAACCCCGCGGTACATATTACAGTTTCTTTACGGATCCGACCCTGTCCGAACAAGTAGGAACTTGCGAACCACTCATCAGCGTTGAGAGATTAGATCTTATCCGCGAAAACAAACACCATCACAAAAATAACCACGTGTACTTCCCGATATGCGCTGCACATTTAAAGATATAGTTGAATTATTGAATTCGGATTGATGTCATGAAGGAAATTTCTGAACAACGATACACTTACAAACAAAGATAAGTCGGGGAACCGAATCCCAAACGTATTTTGCTAGCTTCTATGATGGAGTTTTAATTGTCAGAGCACGTGCGAGCGTGGAATGTTTCTGCTATAAACAGGATACGGCCCTGCAAAATGTGGACCTGTTGCAAGCAGGAATAATAAAAATGTCGGGCCTTCCTACGCCGATCAATGCGAGAAAAGTAAATTTCGGATTTTTTTATAACTGAATTAGTGAAACGTCTATTTTGTTTACTAGAGTAGTTGGTTTTTTGGATTATTTTAAGATAAAATAAACAACGGGTCTCAATCCGCAAATTTTTTTTGACTTAGAATAATTGTTCATCATAAGATTTCCTAAAATTGAGTGAAATTTGTTCAAATAATTTGGATTTATATTATGACAGTTTGATTTATAATAAGTAATATTCATAGAAGCTAGTGTTTTCAAAATTTATATACTTATAAGTTAATATTGTACAATTTTTATAATCAAGTAAACGTAAATTTTGTTATCACAGTGGATTATCAAATTTTTGAGATAAATATCTTGTTTACCAAAGTTTAACATGCGAATATAATACTGCTTTTTTCATACATAGATTTTTGGCATACTTTTTACTTTTTTTATGAAAACCGCCGCATTAATTTTTTTGTTTAATAATTAAAATAGCGCAAAAACGACCGAAAAATCGTTTTTTTTTCGGGGCCATAAAATTTTGATTAACTTTTTGATTTCAATTCGTATCAAAATGTCCTTTCACCAAGTTTCATAAAAAAATATTAATTTTTGAAAGAGATACAGCTATTTGAAAAAATTGCAATTTTTAGCGGTTTTTTGCAATAACTAATTTATTTATCGATCCGTATTAAAAATTCCTACAACTTTTTGTTTTTTCTAAAATGTTTAATCTTTTTATAAATGAAAGAAACTGAACTTCGAACGCCATTTAGAAAATGCAGCCCAAAAATTCAGGTGGGGTAAAGTTCTACGGAATTTATTCCTAAATTTTACACATTTTCAATTACTGAACTACTTTTTGGCAAAAAAATTAGGTATTTTCGACAATTTGATTGGCCTAACCGGCATAAATGAGCACCTTTCGCGCATACAGGGGTTCTCAAAATATCTATACAGGGGTTTGCGAAAGGTTGGGAAATCTCCAAGCTGGCGATACTGGTGGCCAAAATAAATCGCTTGAGCCAAATATGCCTTATGCAAATGTTGCTGGTTTCAAAGATACAATGGTTGAATTTTATTTTGAAATTTTTCAATAATTTTGAAAATTGCCATAGTATGAACAAAAAAGATTGGCACTATCATGTTTGTTGGCATGACAAATTAGACAGTTATGCCCTATTCCTTTGAATAAATAGGGGAAAATTTTATCCAGATCGATAGATCAGTGGATAGATCGAAGACCAGTGTCCAGGCCGCCATCTTGAATGTTGAAAACTGAAGGTCAACAATTATGGGCAAAAATAAGCGTTAAAAAATAAGCTCTGAGTGTTCCTTGTGGTCCAAACTTTTATTTACTACGTACTTTTTTATATTGTTCCAATATAGAGTGGTAAAAATAGACAAATTACTTAAAAATTACCACAAACAAACGTTCTGTTTACACTTCTTGTTTTCCATTATTGTTCCTAATATTCCATCACTATTTAAATTATGTCCTTTCCATTCTATGAACATTTTCATTCATCTATAATTTATGCCACTCGCTGTCCGTCGATATCGACCTATGACTTCTAATCCCGCTTCAACAACAATATGCCGATAAAAGCGGTATCTTCTGCGGGCTATCCGTAATATTTCGAAACGATCTATACACCAATAAATCCCACGTTGTTGTTGAAGCCCCTCGAAATCGCATAATACGTATAAATATAGATATTTTTTCCGCAGCGCCAGTTTGTTTGCTTAGCGCTTACCGTCCATTTACGTCATTAAGATAAGGGCTTCGAATTGTCATTATACGAGGAATCCTCGAACGAATTAGCGCCACCGTCGTTCAGATAAGGCCGTCCGGAAACGGCGAAATTCATTGTGTGCCGATCAGATAGCAAAGATAAAGCTCCGTTTCGCCAGAGATAAAGGTTATTTTTGTTTGTTTTATAGATATTTGCGGCACGTATCACATCCGCACAGCGTCAAGGTACTTAGCGGGAGGAATTCTACTCGCGATCCGCGATACGATCAGGAAACGTGGCGACGCCGATTTCCTGGATATATCGGCAGCCTGTGGCTTTAGAAGGCTTAAGAAAACGTACACAAAGAAAAACGTTTGTTTGCACCTAAAAAGTCAGTTTTTTAAGCACAAATTGATCACTACAACAGTTAACAAACCATAATTACCATGTTTGTTAACGTCACCGCTAGAGGCATTATCTATATGTCGCCGATACTAGTTACATACAGTATAACAAGTCCGAAGCGCATACAGCGAGATGACCAGAGGAATCCGGGCTTACAGCGATGAAGTGGGTAAAGAGCGATAATCCCGCTCGACTCCACTCCATCCGAGGTCATAACTCCTGCCAAGGATATTGACGCGAGGTAGAGATGTTTTAAAATCTTATGAGCTTTGACCTTCATATGCGCAGAAACATAATTCCGACCGTCGCCTAAATTATTCTACGTCCTAAAAACATTACACCTATTATTCACAGTCTCTCTCGAGCTCTAGCGTAAACAAGCCTTTGATCAGATTACAAATATCATAATAAAATGCCCTATTCTTTATTATTTTAATTTAAACAATAGAAATATATATAACGAACGTTCGCCAGTTGACTTTATTGATGCCCGAGCGCCTTAGTTCATGTCTACTTGTAATGATGCACATGGTCTAGTTCTGAGTAAATGTTTTCACAACGTGCTTATTAGAAGAATTATGGGGATACGCCACGCCTTTCGCGCATTTCGCGGCTCATGAGATATTAAAAGACCTCTAACCACGGTCCTTTTAAGACAGGCAAACAGGTTTAAGTTTAAGATACAACTAAGTCAAAATAGGTTATTTTATATATTTATCCAAAAAAATCCTATTCAGTTCACATTTAGAAATACATGAATAAAATGTGACCACCAAAAACTCATTGCCGTAGACATTTTTAATTCTCTGAGGTATAGTCAGTGGACATAGCTTCCAAGAAAAAATTTCTACGTCGATTTTCTTGTTTTTAATTCCAAATTGTTTTTCGGTCATTTTCAAGTCATTCAATTGACAGGTTTACTTAAGTTCAACAAATATGTCGTGAAAAATGCTTCGTTTTTCAGATAAAATAAAATATTTATTTTTGGTGGTGTCAAAATTTTGAGATTTTCCAATATATCCTCCACGGACTGAAAAAAAATTGAATATATTTATCGCTTTCAATTGTGTGAAATTTTGATGTTATTGCTACTTAAAAGCATACCAAACAACTAAACGTGATTTTGAAGATATAGTGACATCGTTATTCTATTCTGTCCAAAAGCAACTTTACGAAAATAGTTAATTTATTATTAAAAATAAATTTAAAACTATAATTTTGACTTTCACGGGAAATATATTTTTTTAACGTAGAATTATGGAGTTGCGAATATAAGCTGGCTGACGTTACTGCAGTTGTTTTAATATTAAGAGAAACTTTATCAAAGCTGTGAGATCCAATTTATGCACTAAAACTAAATATTTTGTTGGCCTGTATTTATTTTTACGCCGAAAACGAAAAGTGGGCCGTTATTTTATGATTTCCCACGTCACTTGCATGTCTATTATTAGAAAATTTAAAGCGGTCTTGATATAATTTGCTTTCCATTTCATTATTACGTGAATAATTTATACGAAATGTTTACAAACGGATATTATTAACATGTTAATGTATAGACAGAAGTTTACTAAATACGATAATCACCCTGAAATTGAAATACCTATTAAAATTATTTGTTGGTTCCTTCCAACACTGTCACACTATGGTGTTGAGATAACATTTCCCACAGTGATCGTTCACAAATCTATTGCGAACATTGCCAGAGTTCCTCATTTAACTTTAGCTGAGGAGGTTCTAATTAAGACAACTTTCATGTCTTCACATACGTATTTTCCCTAGCAGATAAGGTACCTTTGTTAGACCTTAACTGCGATCTCCTTTTCCTTCTGCAGAACCTGCAGAGGTTGTCTTCTAACAGACCAATACTTAGATGCTTAGATTTGCCTTCAATTTTTTTGTTATGTTTGTGATGAAAGGTCCGAGCCCCTATAAGGTTTTTCGACTTCGCAGTTTTACCAAAGCATGCGAAATAACAAAAATAAATTCTTATATTGCACAGGCCAACACTTCTGTTGCACTGGAATACTTTAGGGACAGTTCAACTTTTTCTTTGTCCATTTATATTCGACTTTGGTATTTGAGCAAACTGTATTTCAGATTGTAATGGTTTTAACTATAGTCTCACAATCCCTTCTTTTTGGTGTTACTGTCTTTCCATGCTCATATCGTCTATGGCTCAGGTACTACAAGGGAGGAAGGATCAGAATGATACATTATGTCTCCCGCATTCTATTCCAATGATGCGTTCTCTCAATACGAAACCTTAGGTTTTAGGTTCTTTGGAAGATCCTTAGAAGTAACTGACGGGTCAAAATATATCTAAGCTCTACTTTGAATTCACCTTCCTCTGGGTTAGTTTTAGAAATATCATTCTTCCGTTATCTACTTTTATAGTTGATGCACTTATCTTTCAAATAGAAAGTATTACGTATAATTGGTCCAGTGGGTGTCCCCATTTTAAAATTCGGACGTTAGCTATCCTAGTTATTTTTGTAAAACATTTGTTTTGCAAATCTTGCTAATGAGCTCTATTTTATCTATTTGGAAAGTAGAACAAAAGGGTCTGGGCTGTTCACCAACTAAAATAATAATGTTATTTGCAAATTATAGGAAATGACGCATGACCTAAGGAATGAGATAAGTATACGTTTATTTGCATTTGGCTTCTTTATTCCTTGAAAATATAAATTGGACTCAAATTAAGGCAGAATTGTCCTACTGAGTTAGGACTCTCTTTTTTAATGAAGCTTCTGTGGTACTTGTCTATGATTTAACAATATTCAGGTTGGTTGCCATTTTATCGTATTGGATTTCATGCCGTTTCAGGAGATATATCGCTCCCTTCGTCAGAAGAAACTCTCAAACTGTAGATTAAGTCCTCTTGTCGGTATTTATTTTTGCTGTGTGTACAGATCCATATTGTTTTGGTGCATGATTTGAGTCATTGAACTGTGACGTTTTGTTGGTGATGTTTGCAGATGTATCGTTTCCAAATTTCAGGTAGTTAATTCTAGACCCCTGGTTTCATTGAAATTGATTCGAAATTCCTGGATATTGCTTGCTTATCTGTAGAGGCCAAAATCTTGCTTCTCTTAATAGAATTTTTATGCCAAAATCCATTTAATATTTCAAGGATTCCAAAAACGCCTTTAGAGACGAAATTGTGCAAATTTCTTTAAGTTAACATTGAAGACATACGAGATAAAAGCTATTTGCTACATCTGTCGCCTTAGGCTTTATTATAAATAATTAGTATAAGTATATGATTTAGTTCCGTCACACAATCAGACGTATTAAGTGCTATGAGTGGTATCATCCTACTCATGAATAATTTTGAGTATATATATATATATAGGTCCGTAAGAAATTTGGATGCTGTATTGTACATTTTGTGAAGAGGATCATAGTTTTATTTTCAAAAATAGTGCGTCAATGGTCCAATAAATAGTAAACAATGTAACAATTCGAGCTGGCAATTTTTTTCTCATCACATCATCCTCCATTTTCCCAGAACGGACCATCCTATCGCTATCGAGTTCAAAATTGTCGAGTGACTGCCGAAACGGCGCGGTATCGCGACAGATTAACCGTGAACTGTGCCCGATAACCCGCCCCGTCGCGCGTATAAGCGACCAGGAAACGAATTAGCATTCGCTAGACTAGGCTAGTTGAACCGCTTGAAATTAGAACCGAGTCAAGTTCACTATACCCGGTCGCGTCGACGGCCGTTCTGCTCGATGGCTTCACGTTTCAGTTTCTTTTTCCGTAAATAGACCGGTGCAGCGGAGCTCTGCGATTCTCGATCACGGTATCGCTGCGTTTCTTTTCTCCTGCAGCGGCACACACTGCGATCAAAAGTGAACACGCGGGATGCGACTAGAAAGTCCCAATTACGTCAGTCGGCGATATCGCGAATTTTCTAATTCGTTGTCGTTTTTCTCCGCGACTTCCCCGTGAATAGGCGTGTCATTCCAATGTATGCCACATCGGCTAGCCTTCAAAGTTTAACGATTCGGAAAAACTGGAAAAATTGGAGAAAAATTTGTTTTCGTCTCTTTCCGAAGCGAAATAATTATTAAATATTATTATACCATCTGCATTGTTCCTTATATTTATTTCGACATGAAATTGTCAATAACACAAGCATAGAACGAACAAAAAAATATATAACGAAAGACAACCTTTGGCGGAAAAGTATCACCCTGTTAGCTTCGCCGAATTAAAAATAACTCACGGGTGTACTATGCAATACATCACATCCCATATTCCTAGATGATACGCCAAAAACTTAACCTTGATCTAGGCGATTTTCCTTCTAAAAATGTCGGCCGGTGCCAACTTTTTTTTAGATTTAGCTTACCTGATACAGGAAGCATACACATCCATTGACTTCGATTTCTGGTAGACCGCAACATTTTTGCGATCCATTATATTTAGGACCTAGGCAGGCACCCTATACACTTTAGAGGTGCTTTATGCCAAGATTGCTAGATTTACTCGAATATTTAAATCGATGAGCCAAAAATGGCACAGTCACTCAGTGCTGATTTTACTCTTCTGAAGAAACTGCAGCTTGCAACGTCAGTAAGCTTCACAATTTTAATTTTGGAGGTGCTGCATTTCTTCAACCTCATCAACAATCTTAAATCTTTTTGGTCTAAAAAGTCTTTCAAGAATCTAAAAACCTGATAATCAGAAGAAACAAGGTTAAAATTCTAAGAACATTGGACAATCCCCTTTTAGACGAAAATCCTCTACAACTTCGTACTGTTTTTTACTTCCTCCAAAGCTGCATTTGTCAGGTAATATTATAGTTAAGTCAAAATAGATATCTGGCTATTAATATTCGATGGTATTAGGTAATAAAAAAACTATTAGTCCAAGTGGACTTTGCTTCGGATATTGGACTAAGTATAACAGTTGGCACTTCGTTGGACAGGGCTAGACTTTAAATAAGTCAGCGGTACTCAAACAATGGTACGTGGCGGTTATCAATGAACTCATTCAGCAAAATTTTTTATTTGCTTAACGGAAAGATATTGCAATTTTAAGGTTCTCTGCAAAAAATTTGAATTTTATATCGCCTATGTCATCCAAAAAAAATCATAAACTGAACCGGCAGGTGTGACGTCACCTCATGGGAAACCGATGCCGTATGCTTGCGTGTGTTGTCAGTCAGTCGGGTTTTAGTTGCCTGTTAATTTTCGGTTGAGTACGATAAAATACCGAATTTTGTTAGCAATATGGAAGACAGAACAGAAAAAAAAATACAAATATGTACTGTATTTGTTCCCCAGCACTAGTGTGAAGACGCCTAAGAAAATAATAATGTCCCCGTAATTCTGTCGTGCGGATTTAAAATCAACAGTCTTTACTTTGATTTATTTTATTTAACATCTTTTATTTGAAAAATGACTTATTTTGAAAGCAGCAAAACTACCCTGCGTAACCGATAAAGTATTGGTTTTTATTAAAAAAATCCATAACCATTAACAAACCTACTTCTGGCAAATTAGAAGAATCTGCTTTTACGAAATTTGCTTCCATTTTTTAAATTTAATATACACAAACGCTAAAACATTCTGTAGATGCAGAAACTCATCAGGAAGTAGCGCCAAGCCGGCTGACCTTCCCATGCGGTGACGTCATTGCATTGACACGGCTGAGACAAATATTCGCGTTTAAAAAATCATACAGTTTTAAAACCGCTCAACGGATTGAGCTGAAATTTTCATAGCAATACTTCGTGTGTACAAAATAAGAACGTTTTTGAAAATTTGACTCTTTTTCTCCAGAAGAAACTGAAGCTGAGGGTAAAGTCTTCTAGCTGGTATTCATATTTGCTGGGTATACAGTGTAGGAAAGTACCGATGGTCTATCAGAAGTTACGTGAGAGCGATAAAGTAAGTCATAGAAATCCATGTGATAGACAAGGATGGCTATAATGAAGGCGTCTAATAGTCAGCGCCCATTTCGCCCTTCCACAAATAAGATTCACTTCTTATTTGTGGAAGGGCGAAATGGGCGTTGACTATTAGACGCCTTCATTATAGCCATCCTTGTCTATCACATGGATTTCTATGGCTTACTTTATCGCTCTCACGTAACTTCTGATAGATCATCGGTACTTTCCTACGCTGTACATGTCAATGGCATTCCGTGGCTTTTAATCATCTGCCTTTGTCGTTGTCAACCTTGATTTTCGAGGACGAAAAGTTTCTATATTCCAGAGTTTTAACTTCTTAGAACTTAATTCTGGTGTGAGAAACAAGATTTTGACCAAGACTCTACAACGAGGCAACAGAAATCTACAAGAATCCAGATAATTTCAACCGGAAAAGTATGGAACAATGCACATGGCAACTATAGGACTTGTTCTATAGATTTTCCTTAAGAATACAACGATGTGTCTCTAGAAGATGTGGAACTCTCCAGAAATTGTTCGACCATAGTACTTCTGCCATTTCTAGGTAATTTGCAGTGATCGGCTTGTATCTATTGCCCATTAAAAGAACATATCCAATTTAAACACTCCTAGTTTCAATTTTTAAAGGATTTGAAGCTAGGTAGGTGGTTCAACCATAACACGGATCAATTCTCTGAAGTCTGCATGCGGTTCCGAGGTATTCAAAATAGAGAAATGGTGCTTTTGGCGACCCAATAAGTCAAGATCGGCGTTGAAGCAGACAGTACGCTCCGCTTAATGACGGAGCGCCTCCTATTAATACCCGCCCGCTGAGCCCCTCATCAATCAGCCCCCCGGCGATGCCCGCAGGGCCACCACCTTCAGACCAAGAGCAGCCGCCCACGCGGAAGCCGCTCTCGTTTTGTTTACAACAAATTCTAACATTAGACGCGTTAAACCCGGCCCATATAGCGCGTCTAATAGCTACCGACTACGCTAGGATATGCCTAACCTAACCCAACTTTCCTAGCTCTGCGCAAGCGACGGCCATCATTTCACTTTCGGCCGGAGCGCGCGGCGATTTCTACCGAGAGCCGCGACTACGGCGTCGTGCTTATATGAGTCAGTGGGACACCTCAGTCTACGTTGCCCGTTCCTGAGCATTAGTCGGGCGCCCATACCTCGCCAAGGCACTCTCCCAGCACGCGTGTGACTGTGTTTATTTACCTCACCGAGTGATTTGGAGTGCGATGCTCGCCAGCGGACACCGCTGAGTATGACGATGATTCTTATGAAGCCGTACAAGATGCCCTCCGTGCCCGACCTGCCTCTCATCAAGTCGCTGGTCTCGCCGCAGAGGATCAAGGAGGAGTGCGAGGACTTTTGCACCAGCAGCATGGACGAGGACGCTGACGCTCCTCTGGACTTAAGAGTGAATTGTGGCAGGGTTAGTCCCGCTAGGGACTCCGGGACTGAAAGTGACGACACGGAGGACAAGATCATCCTGCAGGACGGGGCCGAGCCCTTCAAGAAGAGCCTCATCAAGAGATGTAAGTTGTCGATGAAAAGTAGCCTTAGCTTTCGATGTTTCACAGGAAAACGCTACTGGCGAACGCCAGGATGTAACTACTTAGTCTCTGTCTCTTATCTCGAAATTGTTAAAGTGGGAACGCGATTTATCTAAACCAGAAAATTATAAAATTGTTATTAAGTAAACATTTTTGATACGCCAGACAAAACAACTCAAAATTTAAACAGTAGAAATGCTTCTTTGCGTTATTTTGTCGCCTTTACGGAGTCACATTAACTGCACTGTAATTTTAGCTTTGTCATTTTTTGTAATAACCGTAGGTAGTGCAACTACCATGACCTACATTAATAAATTCCTACCGTTTATGCATTTACGTATTCTGAATTAAAATTTATAGATTATGTTCAAGGTTTGAAAATATTACGGACATAGAAAAACTTTAATTGAAACGAATTCATTTTTCGACGCAGTGGTTGGCCGAATCTTTGTGCACTTGCTTGCTTCTTGAGTAAACATTGATAATGAGAAAAATTGTTTCAAATCCAAGGCTGTTCCTACCCCACGCCGCTAAAAAAATTGCCACCATAAAAAGCATCCTTTGGAAACGACCTTTGCTTCGTAATTTTGTCACTGACAAAAATCGTTGTGGACCAAAACTACTTCCAAGTTATTTCTGTCGTCGAGATAACAATTACACCGTCCGATCGCGGCAAAAATAGTCCAGTTCCCCCCTCGGATATTTTCATAAATATGTTTATCTCCCGTGTACATTTTTATAAGGACAGCCGTAAGTGTATTTATTTATTTTGTTATAAATAGAAACGCGTTTTGTAACGCCGTACAAGGTTTTTATATTTGATATAAATCATTTCAACGTTAGCATATTTGTATACAAAACAAATAATAAATAAAACAAACAAATAGCTTTAATAAAAAAAATGTAACAAGTTTCCGAATAATAATTAAAAATATGTACGTAGCAACCACTAAAACATATAACTGATACCCGTTAAAATAAATAGCAATTTCAGATAAAAAAAATTACGGCATGATTCGCGGCTGATACTCTCGTATAATTAAATTACATGACCTTAGTCGTGTTGTCTAAGGTCACAAAAATCCGAGCTAAAATTATCGGGCTGATAAAATAAATCCGAATAATGCCACAGCTTATTGTTACTTCTTTGGTACCACTGACTTCTGCGGT
The DNA here is from genome assembly GCF_000390285.2 of Anoplophora glabripennis. Classification (NCBI taxonomy): domain Eukaryota; kingdom Metazoa; phylum Arthropoda; class Insecta; order Coleoptera; family Cerambycidae; genus Anoplophora; species Anoplophora glabripennis. The sequence continues at coordinate 410,695 of NW_019416466.1, read as the reverse complement.
AAATTTTTTTATGATACGAGATAACGATAACTGAAAAGTGCAATTAAAAAAAATAATCAAATCGCATGCAGATTTCATTGTTGTGAAAATAAAAACTCGCTATATATGTAATTACAGACGGGTTCATTGTTTTGCTACGTTGTTGCAACATTGTTATTCATTACGGGAACATATCCATAAAACGACCTAAAACCAACTTCCTTGATTGATTAATCGTTATCCTTATTCTCAGCTATTTTTTCTGTAAACATTTGGAAACCAATAGCGGGTGCCTGACCTTATCCATGGCTACCCGTCTATTGTCACATCCGCTATAAAAAAGGCTGTATTTTATTACAAACCATTTCCTTTAAATGATTAATAAGCAGCATGTAATTTAAAGGCGCATTTCATGAAGCAACGAAGCCGGTGAAGCGTAACATTTCTATGTAATTACATTAATAAAGCACTTTGCTACTGGATCTAGCCGTGATTCTACCAGAATAGGGGGTACGCGATCAGAAGCCTACCCGAGAGAAAAATAGACTCGGCATTGGACGGAGTTTGTTTACGTTCGGAGGAAAAAAAACATCGGTCGGCGGGCACGGTTTCTCTTTTAAAACAATCGTAAAAAGGTGTCCTTACACAAATTTTAAACACGCCCAATGCCAAACTTCGGCGGGTGATCTTGACGGTATTATTGTGACATAATTTTTAAAATAAATCGAGAACTTAACGTAAACAACTCGTATATTCCATCGATTTGTTTGACCCTGACCTACACTGGGCTCGGTGGAGGGTGGAAGGTCTATCTATCTCTCGAATGAAAGCGCTGCCAGGGGGTTGAGAGGGACGATACTGCGGCAGACTGGATAGAGTTTGGAACGATCTAAGCGATGAATTCCGCTCACGAGCTCGGGCAAAAATGTTGTCCACTAAACCGATTTGATGACTGATCTGTTTTGGAAATATTTATAAATAGTTTTATAAAATTTAACAGCCCCTAAGTTATTTGCCTTAAAATCGTAAAAATACAGCTAATAATTCAATTTCATTAATGTTATCTATCTACATTTATAACTGTTCTCTTTTGGAATTACTTATAAATCGTTTTATAAACATTAAAAATCCTTAAAAATTGCCTGGCACATTAAAATAATGAACTAATTCCCTTTCATTAACGTGCAGACAGAAATGGTACGGAAATATCCCAATCAGTCCGCAAATCGATTTTATAACAGATTTCTTTGGAAACATTTATAAAACCTTTTATAAAAATTAACCACACATAAATGTTGTCTGAAAAACTGAACTAATGGAAACATAACCAATAATTTCCTTTCGTTAACGTACGTAGTGGTTATAAAACTATTATATGATCGTGTTTCTCAAAAGCAATAACCTCTTAAAATATAAGAGAGACATGGGACTAAAATATTATCCTAATCATGATGTCCTTAAAATTTTATAATTGGTCTTTTGAAAATAGTGTTTATAAATAGTTTTATAAAATTGCTTAGAAAACTAATGTCACGAAAACATAGCTAATTATTATTCCTTTTCAGTAATGTATATACCTGATAGTTCCAAAAGTATGTCTATGAATTGTTCTCATAATCAATTCCTGGCAGTATATTTGGAATCCGAATGGAAATATAATCCTAATATAATGTCAATAAAACCAATTTCACAATTGATCTCCTTTGGACGTACATATTTATAAAACTTAACAATACAAGATATTGTCTAGAAAACTGTCATACTAATTCGTTTGCAATAATGTGCCTGTATCTTCCTAATGTAATGTAAGAGAGAAACTGTAGTGAAATATTCCAATCAAAATGTCCGTAAATCAATTTTATAACAGATCTCTTAGAAAACATTTATAAAACGTTTTATAAAAATTAACCAGACATAAATATTGCCTGGAAAACTAAAGTAAGGGAAACATAACTAATAATTTCCTTTCGTTAACGTACTTGATGGTTATAAAACTTTTGTCTAATGGTGTTTGTCACAAGCAATAACTTCCTAACAATATAAGAGAGAGAGGTAGGACTGAAATATTTTCCACGATGTCCTTAAAATTTTATAATTGGTCTCTTTTGAAATAGTGTTTATAAATCGTTTTATAATATTGCTTAGAAAATCATGTCATGAAAACATAGCTAATAATTCCTTTTCATTAATTGTATGTACCTGTTCTTCTGTTCTCATAATCAAACCTTTCCTGGCAGTATATTTGGCATCCGGATTGAAAGATCCCAAACAAAATGTTATAAAACCAATTTCACAATTGGTTTCCTTTTGAAATATTTATAAATCGTTTTATAAAACTTAACAACACAGATATTGTCTAGAAAACTGTCTTATTAATTCGTTTTCAATAATGTACTGATAGTTCTAGGAGTATTGTTTAATATCTATCATAAACAATACCTTCCTAACAATATAAAGGGTGAATGAAAGTGAAATGGTATAAAACAAATTATATAATTGATATTTTGTGGACACACTTATAAAAAATGAGAGACCAAAGCAAATATGGCTAATACCTTTCATTAATGTTAATGCTTGTGTAGATCTTCATAATCTATTTTATTTGAATTGAAATTACAGACATCTACAATTCATGAAAACTAAATATGCGACGATACAATTTTTTTATGTATGTTTACTGAAAATTCCTTGATAAACCTAAATATGGAGGACGTGATCCATCAAAATTTCAATAGATATGACTCACCTTTCGATCGATCCTTAAAATTATATCTACGTTACAGGGGACAATCATCTCTAAAATTAATGTCGAACGCAACTTTACTATATTTCAAGGATAAGTACCCACAAAAAAACTAAAGTATTCTGGGTTCACCCACCCCACAACCACCCTGATTTATGTTTATCATCATCAGGCCGCATCAGACGTCGTTTTTGTATTCATGGCATTTAAAAAATGATCCTCGAGAAGAAGGCATTATGATAATGCGTCTGGTGGATGGCCTAGGAAAGGGCTGAGACGATTTTTTATAGGTCAAACGAGGCAGGGTTTTTACCTGTTGGCCATCTCGTCGCGTCCTATTATTAGAAAAAAAAAACTATCTATTACCAGCTAGAATAGAAATACTGGTCGGAATGTTTATAATGATAATTTATCGTCGGATTATGTTAAAGTGGATCTAACGTACGAAGCGAATATCGAAATTAACACGGCGCAGCTACTTTACTTGTAATTTATCAAAAAGATAAATATGATTTTTCCGTCGATTGCAAATGTAGCCTTCACCCAGATAGCTGTGTCGCCTGGCATTTGCAACAGTAAATATTACTCGTATCGGTTTCTAGAATCGAGTACAATACAAGTCGCTTGTGGGAGGAACTGGTGGCTTTGAAGACAGTAAATCAATTTTTTTAAGCCACAAAAGCAGTTAAACAAACAGAAATGACACTTTAATTTTCCTAGTTTCAAATCGATGATTTAAAATTTATTTAAGAAAACTCCAGATAAATCTGTAGTTTTTTTTAATAATCCACAACTGTTTAAAACATAAAAAAAAATTAACGATTGAATACGCAAGAAGCAGGATTTTTTATATTAATTGTGTTAATATTTAACAATAAATAAAAAAGATAAGGCAGATAAAGCAGAATATCAATTTCGTCTCATACCATTCTTATAATTAAAAATGAAATGAATATTGCGAACTTCTTGGACTGAAACTGTTGTTTTATGCCATAGTTTCAATGAGTAAAGTGACAATTTTAATCCCAAGGGATCAAAAAGTTTAACTTTAGTTCTTTTGTGTACAATACAGCACAATTTCTACTGTTATTTATAATAGAAATTAATTGTTGCACTTCTTCAAGTGCTATTCTATTCAAAAGTGCAAAATATCTTTTTACAATTGAAAATAAGTCGGTTTTATTTCTAATTTCAATATTTAAAGTCCCAGTTTCAATCCAAAGGAATTAAAAGATGTAACTTAGTCGTGATCTATATATTATACTACAATATCCCTTGCTGTTAAAAGTATAAATAAATTGTGTACAGTCCCTGGGTTAAAAGTGATGTTTTATTCAATAAGTAAAGTGCCAGTTTCAATTCCTTAGAATTAAAATTAAAAAATTAAAGGAACTTTAATCTTTTTGTGTATATAGCATATATTTTACAATTGAAAATGAAAAACGTGAATTAAAAGTGCTGATTTATTGTTAATTTCAATAAGTAAAGTGCCAGTTTTAATCCTGAAATTGCATTTCTTGGATTAAATGTGCTGTTTTCATTCCTGGGAATTAAAGAAATGAACTTAAATCTCTTACATCTAAACACTTTTTGCATATCCTGGATTAAAAGTTTGTTTATTGTTAATTTCAATGAGTAAAGTGCCACTTTTAATCTCGACAGATTAAAAGATGCACTTTAGTCATTTCGTGTCTACATTATAATTTCTCTTGCTATTGAAAATAGATATAAACTGCTTGCACTCTTTGGATTAAAAGTGCTGTTTTATACCTTAGTTTCAGTAAGTAAACTGCCTGTTTTAATCCATCACGATTAAAGGTTGCACTTTAATCTCAATATGTTTAATACAGTATTATTTCTCGTATTGTCCAAAAAAAAATGTGTCTGTGTGTCCCAATTTTGATTTCACGGAATTAAATTTACTCAACAATTTATTGCTCTAGTTCTTAATTGTACGATGATAAACGCTTTCAACTGATCCTACACATACTTGGAACGTTTATTAAAACTTCTACTATGTGAAATTACGTACATATCTGCCGACTTTCTTCCAGCATTCCAATCGCGCCGCAGAGAAACTCAATTTTCTCGTTTCTCCAATAAAAAATCTAATATGACTGACCTATTTTCGACACGGGTGTACCGTTGTACGCTTCCCCCTCGACATCTTCAACACGACACCACAGGTAGACGAAATGCAACTCTATACCTGCCGCTGCGTTTGATACTTGAGGGTGGTTGGTCGTTTTATTATGTGGGTTAACAGTTTTTTTGCGGGGATTTTACAGCAGGCGGAAAAAAAAGGTTATCTGCAACTGTACATTTGCGAAAACGGGCTGTTTTTACCTAGATCTCATCTATTGTTGACTGCAGGGTTATAAAAAAGGGATGCTTTGAGTTAACTGGTTTTTATTGGCGAAATATTTGGAAATTTTTTTATTGGTAAGATTTATTTTTCTTGGAATTGGCCCGTCTGTGATTTGAACCCTTATAATTATGATGAACTTAACAATCTTTTTTATTTAACTCCGTTTTAAGCAGTATAATGATTTTAACAGCCATTGCACTTCGTGATTGGCTGAATTGAATATTTAAAATCAATTATTAATAAAAATTTCTCCCTGTAAACTTATTAAAACTGACACTTCATTCCTGGGGAAACTAGGCATTAAAACAGCACTTTAAATATATAAAGTGTACTAGTTATTTAATACTGTAATATTGCTTTGGCATGTGTCCGGAATGTCGCATTTAATTCAGGTTAATTTAATTTGATAAGCTTAAAATTCCTAGGGATTAAAAATGACACTTTACTTTTCAAAAATAAATATTAAAACAATTTAATCCAAGCAATGTAAAAAACACATAATTAATTGTTTATAAAACATAACAGACCCTTTTCAGTGACTTTTAAAATCGCTTTTCAATCCTGACGAGTGTAAACTATCCCGAAACATTCCAACTCGGCTCTCCTTATCAATCAGCGATTTCTATCCGTGAAAACATCTGTTAAATTTCGTTGTGAGCTTATAAATACCCAGAACGATCACGGAATTTTACGAGCGGTAGCCGGTAGCTAGTTTTTATAATCCATCCCCTTTGAGGGGCAATAAAAAAAAGAGTCTGGCCATAACGTTGACTGTTGTCAACCCCCCAGAAGGCCACCCGCAATAATAAGGGGGTTGTATATTTTACGGCGATAGGGCCGCATATATTTCACTTATAGTCGAAATTTAATGAGCAATAAAATCTGCAAGTTAAAAGGGTGCCTTTACCATTCGGCCAACAAGTCGTTCCTTGTTTTCTCAAGGTTTTCGCTCGAGTTGGAGGCACTAAACGTCGTCGACAGAGGAAACAGTTTGTGACAGTCCGTAAAGATAGATTTTTAATTAACCGATCTTGAAAATATCATTACGCAGGTAATAAACTGTCGTGGGTGGTACCCTTTACATTTTTCCAGGGACTCGAAACTGGCGTTATTAATTTCGTTATTAAATAATTCTTATGCAGGATATATTTCGTATGGCTGTCAAAAGTGAAATGCATTTTCCTCATTATTAGTCATTTACATACAATATGTAAGGAATCCATTTTGAAAGAAACCCACCAGAGATCCGCACACGCTTAGGACACAGTGGCAGACGTGTTTGATTTACAAATTAAATTCATCCTTCGAGGAAAATCGTTGTATAACTTGATTTCGGTTATAGCTTCCGGGAAGACAAATATGTAACGTAAATGGTCTCACAATGTGAGGCTACGTAATAAGGAAGTTGCTAATTAGTTTTATAACTGCGGACCGCAGAATTCTCTTCCAAAAGTGACGAATTCGTCGACGATTTTATTTTAACAATGAAGTGTGTACGATTGCACGTAGGCAGGCCCGAAATTTTTTTAACTATTAATTTTTTTCTACCTATTAGCGTTATCATTGACATGTTCGACCTTTCCACTTAACGCTGTGTTAGCCACAACTTACAAATCATTGAATTGGCGTAAACAAAACTGTAGACCCTGCGAGGTATACTAGGTCACTTTGTAATGGTTCGTTAACATTCCATTCAGAAGAAAAAAATCACAAAAAAAAAAGAAATATATTTTTTAGAAGGTCTGCCAAACGTAGCCAATCTCAGTTTTTGCCTCTGTTATGGTTAAACAGTCTATTATTTGCGTACGAAGAAACTAAAGTGCGTCTCAAAGTGCAGTTTTAATCAAGAGGCACTTTGGTTAAAAGTGCCTAAGGGATACAAAGTGACGTTTTATTCAAAAATAGTACTTTTAACTTACCAAGTATAAAATATATGTACCAAGGATTTAAAGTGCATCTTTAAATCGTGGGGGTGCACTTTTAATCACAAGGCACTTTACTCGAGAATCCATAGGGGATAAAAAGTGAAACTTTATTCACTGCAACTAAGAATTTAAACAGCACTTTTAACTAGTGTAGTATAAAGTATATATCAAGGGACTAAAGTGTATTTTAAATTACTGAGACTAATTAAAAGGCACTTCGATTCAAAGGTTATGTTATTTTTGCAGCTTGAATCTAGATACCGTGCTAGATTACCTTCCAACAGTTGTCACTTGGAAACCATTACGTTAACAGCTATTCTTTTGTTTCTATTAGAGAGATTAAAAGAAAGTTAAATGCCCGCTGGACTAAAAACGACACTTCATTTCCTGCACTTGGAAATTAAAACAGCACTTTTAATCATCCATGAAGTGCAAAACAGTTAGTTTGGATACTATGCCCATATCCAGAGACAATTTTTTTTTTTTAGTAAAGTTCAAATCAAGCTGGCCTCCGTTAGTCGGGAGATCGTTCGGGGAATGCGGCCCCACATCAGATGGGCGTCATGACGTCACGGATCAATGCGTCTGCGGCGCTGTGACGTCACCGTCAAACCACGCCAACTCCGCAAAAGTGAGAGTGGTCACAAACGCCGCCGCCATCCTAGGTTGTTACAGAAATCGATAGTGGTCGCTATTCACCCAATATCTATTCTTAAATGCTCTGGGCATTTCCGCATTGGAATAGCATGGCACACTGTGACGTCTGTCGGACTGAAATCCAACGTTATGAGCGGAATGTGCGGGTTTATAACGAAACAGAGATTTCAGGAGTAATTAAAAAAAAATCAGTCGCTTCTGTTAGCATGGATGGTGGGTGTATTCAACATAAGGAGTAATTAATTCTTTTATTTCCTTTGAGAATGGCTAAGAACCGGAAAAATAATGATTTCTTGAAGGGTTTTCGTCACGGTTGAGAGAAAACCTCTTTCCGATCGTATTCAGCAGAGGGAGGCTTATTCAAATGTTTCCGGAAGAAGTGCAACGGCTCTTCCTCACCCCACACCTGTTCCATTCTGATTTAACGTCGATATGGTCGAAGCAACAGGAAGGCCTTCGAGGAACAATGACTGCCTTCGCAACGATTTGTCTTTCCCTCGCCGCTTTGAAAAAAAATACCTGTTAATATGTTGTTTCCAAAAGTAGCACACCCTGTATGCAAAGACTTGAACGGTTTCCGTTGCGTAACCGCAGATGGCCAACATTTCAATGGGTTTCGAAAAAGATCTTACGCAAACGGAGGCGATGTATCGGTTGACCTTCAAAAATCATCGACGAAATATAGAAACTCATCAGTCGTGCTCTCGTCAGAAATAGTTTTTTCAAGGTACAATTAGTCGGGCAGAGACAACAACGCATTAATCATCTCCCGTTTGGATTTTGTCTATGCCGGTGGGCGTCAACGCTTCCGCGGTGTTGAAATATTCAGTTTTTTTCGCTTGAAAACCCCAAACAGCTGCTCCAAAGCCAAGAAAACTGTTACGACCCAAGCGGACTTGCTATCGTCGCGTCACCAAGCGCGGGTACTACCCAGAAATCAAATTACAGTTTTATTTACCAAAGCCAGAATTAATTTTTTGATAGTTAAGTAGATCTAATAACGTTTATGGAACTTATCTTAAATAGGTTGGTTACAACTAAGAAAACTGAAGAGTTACAGCATGGCAAATATTTATTTTTAAAATAACAATATGCAGGGTGTAAGTGCGAAAAATTCAAGGGGTGGCGGACAGCATGTCACTATAGTGTTTGGGACTCAGTAAAATCATATTTCACCAGAAAATATTACTCTTCTGATACAAACCAATCGAGATATTGATTATAGAATGAGTAATCTTTCATGGTAAGAAACGTCCAATAATTGGTAATGCAGAAAAATTGTTCGAACCAATTATTCTCTCAGCAAAATCTGGGAAATGCTAGCAAGTTACAAGCAACGACAATCTGATTCAGTTGCATAAAATTTGTAGCAACCAAAAGGCCATAGATTTGAACTGATCCTTCTACTAATGGCCTTCTCGTGTTGCTGTTGAAATCTAAAAGAAATCTGTCGACTACAGGTGCCGCGCCGTTCGCAATTCTTATATAACAGTTGCTAAAATCGCGTTTGCCTCCCACTACCGCGGAATTGGGTCATCGCATGCGAAATACTCGTACGTATATTTTATCATACCGGCCTCAGCGTGCCAAAATGCCTCCGAGTGAAAGTGAAGCCGGTCCGAGCCAGCCAAGGTTAACACCATTAGGATTTCCGTCAAAATAAGCGATCAATTGTTTCATTATATCATTTAGCGCCCGTTCCACCACTTCCGGTTATTGTGCGTGTATAAAGCTCTCGGTACGTTGCGTGCCCGATCCACGGATTAGATGATGGATGCTACAGGAAGTCGTGGAGGAAGTACGACGTGGTCTATTATGCGATGAGTCTTACGAATTGTGGGATTAGAAAACTGTCGTATGAAGCTTGATACTTTAACCCGGACTTAACGTATATCGCGGTGTTGAACGTGTCTTAAGGGCGGTTACGCACGTTATGATTTATCTGCGGGTTTATCTCTCTCTAGCGCGGACGGATTATCGTTTAGTTAATTGTGCCGCGTGAACAAAACAAACATCATTGCAAGGTGTTCGAAATTTGTACTGACACCAGCACTTGACAATGGTTTTCCCAAAGCAAATCTACAGTTTTCCCTCTACCTGACATTTGCAGGTATACAAACAAACGATTAAAAAAAAACTTTCTAACAACCAGGATATTTATATTTAAAATTATTTCATTTTCAGTCTACAACATAATATACCCATCACAATTCCCCTGCTATTCTAATTCCCTGCGAATTCTTAAAGGTGAGAGTAAAAGCGATGTATGAAATTATCGTCAAATTTTTTTAGCTCTCGATACCAGGTAAATTGTTAGGTTAGGTTGTTAAACTATTTTTTTAATTTGAAAAATCTAATCTTGTGCCATTTGTTCAATTTATATTAGAAAGTATGGCTGAGATATGAAGTAGACGCCGTATACACTGATTTTTCTAAAGCTTTTGATAATATTCATCATCCTACTTTGTTTGCTAAACTGAAAAATATGTGTGCACGAATAAAACACGAATACAATCCACTAAGTCACGATGTTTCAAAATAAATAAGTCTGCTTCAAATTGTGTCAAAATTTCACCAGGTATACCACAGGGGTCTGATTTAGGCCCTTTACTATTTTCTTTATTTATCAATGATATTGGAACACGTTAAATATTGAATGCCAGAAGAAATATTTCATAAATATGAATTTTTGTTTCCATGTTAAATTGTAAAATTAACTGCAGTTATATTTATGGTTCTTTTTTTAATAATAAAAAATTTACATCCCCATCATCGATCTTATTTTATCAAATATATAATAGTGCACCTCAAATAACTGATTTCTTGTATTCAACAATGGTTGGTCTCTAGAGATTTACTCTTACAAAACACAATATGTAAAATTATTGCTTTATTTAGTTTTAACCTTAACTTAGCTTAAGACTGGCGTTTTTGGCCACAATTTTTTAAGGTGTTTATCTATATCTTTTATTTTGTGATTATTTAGTATAAGTCAGTTGAACATGTAAAAAAAACGCCTGACAATAAAATTTAATGATTTTCATAGGCGTCCTTAAAAAAGTTTTCTGATAAAGGTAAAAAATTATAATAATTTGTATATAATGTGCAGAAAATTTAACACTAAACTAACACTACCACCAAAAAACACTAACAAAACACTGTTAAGTTTTATAACTTAACAGTTAAAAGCTGGTGTAGACGTAACTAACACAAAATGCGACGTATGTACGATAACAATGAACTGATTATGTTATCTACGGCGAATGTCTGCAAAACGCTGCAGATGCATCGCGGCTTTATGCAGTACATTTTCTGATCATATGTTATCCCTGTAGATTCTTTGACAAACGATTAGACGCTGTCGTTTCTGTATCCCGCCTAAATCACGATATACAAGCAGACGTGTTTTGTTTTTCAGCCCATCCGTTACAGGCCAAATGAGAGGGAAAAAAAACTGCAATTTCCCTCGAACGCGCGAGGTTACCGCCTAGTTTTTCCAAGAGCGTCGGTCGATACGGCTAGACTCAGCGCCCTTTCGTAGGTCAACGGCGTCGCGACGCGGCCGTCCTCACTTTGTTTGAGGTTATGCACCTATTTTGCATGCACGTCTGCGGACGCTTATCGATTCGTTTTTGTTTTATTTGAACACGGTGAATTAGCGATGGCTGTGGAGATATTGTGCACTTGCACGAAAGATTAAAAGTTTCGTGCCGGCGTGAAAATTCCACAAATTATGAATAGAACTCGATGATATAAAAAGGCGCTTATCCCAAACAAGCCCCCCGTTTTGTTTATCGAACAGAGTTGATAAATACGAGTTGCTCGGGGAGTTTGTTTGTTTCCTAAGCCGATGGGTTCATGTGAAAATTCACGAGGCCGATCTGGTGATCCCTCTTAGGAAAAAATAGAGGCCTCATGGCGCTACAAGTGATACTGAAAAAAAAAATGAGTTGATAACGCGGTACGTTACGCAACACATCTATCAATAAATAGTGCTAATAAATAAGTGTAATCGCTAAAATTGGCGAACTTACCAATATTATCTACCGTATCGCGCCAGAGCAGATACTTTCTTGTTTTTATTATTTTTCTAGATTTTTTTTTATCTTATCTACGTTAAATATTGTATAATTTTTCCCCGATTGGTCGAAAATATTTATGTTTCGGTGTCAGTGACACGGTTTTTTATAGAAAATTACGCAAAATGTAATAGTTTGACGTCAAGCAAGTGGATGTTTACTATTTTCTAGGAATTAAAACCGAACCTTTTGTTAATTTCGAGACGACATTCCTGAAAAACAACTCTGGCTTTCCGGTAGCTATTTCTGTCGGCCAAATATTGGCAAGGAATACACCGCGGGAAAAAATAGATATAATAAAATTGAAAATTTTACACATTTCCAGGCTCCATCGGATGTCGCAAGACCGTACAGGAGTATTCGCATAGGCTGGAGATTTAGGTCAGACAAATACACAAGCCTTATTTTTCACTTCAGACAGATAATTAACTGCATTTAAAAATATAACTGCACTTCAAATCATGTGTTTGACCTCATTTACAATCAAGAGCAATTGCAACAAATTATTAAACAATCTCGAAGCTAACTCGACGATTTATTTATAGATGGCATAATTATTTTGACAGCCCGAAATTAATGAAAGCGTAGATTACTAGGCATACTGAAAACTGAAATTTTTTTATATAAATTGACGTCAACGAATTGTATTTATCACCACAGTTTAAAAACAAATTATACTGAAGTATGCTCCCTAATTATTTTATTTATTCAATAAATTTTAATAAGATTACGTAATAACGACATAAAATTTAATTAACAGAAATAATTATATATAAGATAAGCCAAATATGGCATCCAGGAATTAAAATTAGTTTTAACTGTGTGATTTATGCTATTTTTAAACTACATTTTAACTATAAATAGTATTTGATTCATTTCCTGTTTTCGTTTTTTTTTTTAGCTATTTTCGTGTCTATTTTAACTCATTCAAAAATAGTACAATTGTTTTTACTTTAAATATGAACACCGCCAAGCATTTGGACTATATAATTTGAATTTCTATTACGAAAACACATTTTGCTGCAATGAAAATGCCAATTTATTTACGTATAAATTATTCATTAAAATTAAATAAATTGTAATTGCAGTTATAACATTAAATGTGGACCAATGATGTAATAATCTTACAAAACAATCGATCAAATAAAGCAGAGTACTTACTTCTTATTAATTATAATTTAGTACCAATAAAAATGCAGTAATTTATAACAAACTAATAAATTTACTAATATTAAATAAATGATTTCGTTACAATAAACAAATATTTTTTATTTCAACTTTGTTATAGCAACTAAATCGTTATATTTATATTAAATTTTATTCGTAATAAACTTAACATTTTCTACTCTCTATTCAACTAAACGGTTTATTAAATAGAACTAAATCTTAGTTGTAGCTATTAAACCGTTTATTTTCAATATGAAATATATTAAAACTGTTATTACCTTAGTACTAAATCGCACTAGTCCATAACAAATAAATAATTCAATTTTATTTAACTAAACAGTTTATTAAGTTGAACTAAATCTTTGTAATAGCAACTAAATCGTGTACTTTCGAAATAAGGTATTTTAAGTGTTTTTATTACTTTAGTGTCTAGTGTTTTGGTATATAAGAAATAATTTATTTATATTAAATTCCATTCGTAATAAACCAACATTTTCTCATGTATTCAACTAAACAGTTTATTAAATAGAACTAAATCTTAGTTGTAGCTATTAAACCGTTTATTTTCAATATGAAATATATTAAAACTGTTATTACCTTAGTACTAAATCGCACTAGTCCATAACAAATAAATAATTCAATTTTATTTAACTAAACAGTATATTAAGTTGAACTAAATCTTTGTAATAGCAACTAAATCGTGTACTTTCGAAATAAGGTATTTTAAGTGTTTTTATTACTTTAGTGTCTAGTGTTTTGGTATATAAGAAATAATTTATTTATATTAAATTCCATTCGTAATAAACCAACATTTTCTCATGTATTCAACTAAACAGTTTATTAAATAGGACTAAATCTTAGTTGTAGCTATTAAACCGTTTATTTTCAATATGAAATATATTAAAACTGTTATTACCTTAGTAGTAAATCGCACTAGTCCATAACAAATAAGTAATTAAATTTTATTTAACTAAACAGTTTATTAAGTTGAACTAAATCTTTGTTATAACTATAAAACTATTTATTTTCGAAATAGGCATATTAAGAGCTTTTATTTATTGCTTTAAATTGCACCATTTGTTAACAAGTAATTTATGTATAGTAAATAAATGATTTTATTGCGATAAATTAACATTTTGTTACCTTTAATCAACTAAACCGTTTACTAAATAAAACTAATTCTCTGTTATAGTAATCAAACCGTCTTTTAACTTATTTAACCAATACCGATAAGCGAAAATTAACATAAGAAACCGATTAGGTACCCTACCGGGTACCTCATAAGAGCTTTTTTGCACAATCCTTCCAACTCCAAGCGAAACCTCCGGTTTAATGGGCGTTGCGAAATGTTTAATATGTCAATTACTAAATGGCGAGCCCATGGTGGTATGTCGTAACCGGCGCATATTGCTAAAAATTAATAACAGCCATTGTGTTTTCGGTATTTCGTTTGGGCAGTTAAATCAAGTGAAAGTGGCGTGTGTGCATACGAATTCTGTGCCAATGCCAAACGTTAAAAATCGATATCAGAATGTGCGATCCGATATACTGGCCGGATTCCAAATTTAAAATAAATTAGCGTCGAGAAAACAAGAATTAAGGTTCGTCCAATAAACTAAGTACATATACGAGTGTAGACAATAATTTGTAGAACCGTGAATTATTTTTTTATTATTACTTTGCTTTAACTTTTTTCAGTTAAACGGCTTTTTGACGCTTATTGATTGCGACAAAGTACAATTACGCGACAAAATCTTCAAATTTGCCGTTACCCTCGTATAATAAATATTCCAAACTGTTTTCTCGAAGCGAAGCGTTTTTAATTCCTTGCCGAGAGATAGACTTCCGCTTTTTAACGTCTCGTTATAATATCCGGAAGTTTGCGCCAACGCCAACGCAGCATTGTGTACACACCGAATGAATTTCCTTCATTTTTATGCAAGATAATATCACGGCGGTTAAGACAGAGGAAATGTGTTTTCCGTAAAAAAAAAACATTTCGATTAAATCCTCACCAATTCACTAATTTATTTATTACGCAAGGAATTGAAGAATTGATTTATTACGACTTGAAGCGAAATCGAAATGTATTCTCGCTCTGTCCTCAATACCTCATTACGTGCATGCCACTGCTGTATTTTGTTCCTTGATATCCTATAATTAATTGATATTTTACAAGTTTTCCTTCGAATTACAACATTATATTTTCACTTTAAAGCTCAGATTTACCAAAAACGTTTGCGTAAGACTTTCCCCTTCTAGTCGACGTATTTTACAAAGGGGTTTGTGGAATTTTTCGCCGGTATCAGCGTTCGAAGTGATGTGGAGACCCGCGAATGAATAACGGAAGTTTTTCTGATATCATCGATAAAAACGTGTCAACGACACTTTGCGCAACGCTCAGAGAACTTGGTCAGATCTTATTCGGTCCCGTTTCCGATAAACTTATTGACATGTGCAGGCGCAGTTGCATAAAAACCGACGTCGACCTGGTTTGGTTATTTTTTTTATAGGCCGGCCCGCCGCAAGTAAAAAAAAAACACGACAATTGGGTTAGGCAAATAAATAATCGGTGGAATCGATGATAAGATGGACGTATATGGTACACACGAGCGACGGTACAGGTAATTATGTAATTGTATGTGCGCATACAGGGTGAATCGAATTGGGTAGAGCAAAACTGATCCATATACGGCTGTGGACCAGTACACGGTTGCCAACCTAAACGTTTTATGTTTTTTTATGAATCAGTTTTTATATTTTTAAATACATAGGAAATCTTTCGACATTGTGGAGGACCAAATAAGCGTTAAGGTGCGTCTACACTGTTCCAGCAACCTGAGCAACACAGCGAATACTAGATTTCACGCATGTACTTACAACTATCTCGAAACATCTTATCGAGTCAATATTACGTCAAAGGAAGTATTATACCTCGTACTCAAACTGGTGTATGAGTCTCCAATTAAGAAGAATCTTAAATTTCCTTAATTGAAACGCAATTTTCTAGAAATTTTTAATTACCAGACTTACGGAAAAAAGCATCCAGTCTAATTGCAAATCACACACGTAAAAAAAGGAGGTGTGTATACATAGAGCGTAAGTGGCTCCATCTATCGCGCTACTTCCCACCTACGCCATTCTGTGATCTGCTACAATTTTCTTTCAAGAAAACATAAGTTTGATTATAATATGCTACTTTTGTCTTGAATAATCCCTACATTAATATTAAACTTTAAATATAGGTATATATATTTTAAGGAACTGATAGTTTTGAAACAAATATTGCAGATTATGATGAACTGTAAGAGATATTGTAGGTAAAGTCAAAACTATAAAAGATTTGAATTAAATTATATATATTCACAAATAATATAAATTCTAAGAAAAATTAAAAGATTACAGCAAGTATTTCACATAGTTTGACGAAAGTAGATACATTTGAATAGAATAAAATAACATTTACGGCAAATAATTCCATTTAAAAAAAACTGCTCATTTGATCCAAATACTTTGTTTTTGTGTAGAGAGCATTATTTCCACCGTACTGAAATCTACCTTCAATATATGTATTTGACATTCAACACCGACTTTTTGTCGCTTTCATTCTCTTGCTTCCGTTTTGCAATAATAAATAATGCCCTAATACCCGACAATAACATTTCGTGATCATCCACGTGACGTAACGCAGGATCACGAGCAATGTGGACGCGCCTTTACACTCAACGCCGTGTCGTACACACACACACACACACACACACACACACACGATACAGCGTACCGCACCGGTATTCATTTTTTTTCCAGCGCCTGACGGCCTTAACCTAGATAGGAATCAACTTTGAGCAAGCTCACTTACATAACGCCCGGTTTGAAATACCAACTTCCTTTAAAAGGTACACTTTTTTTTGACCTCATTACAAAATTTATGTGTACGCTCGTCAAAACGGTGCTGCCGCTCGGAGGCTGTTCCACATTTCGCTCTACTCTCGATTTCTCGCCGAAAGAAAACGCCATCAATCAAAGTTTTTTTTTTTTTTCTTCCAGCAACGGCGACAATTTTTTTTATTCGACAATGATAATTAATCCGATACAAAGCGAAGGAAAACTAGTCGGTTCTGTTACATCCAACAGCGATACTTAAATACACCGGAAGAAGTGTTCGTTACAGCTTATCGTGTTCTAAAACCAAACAAACCAATACACTTTTAGATGCAAGCATTTTTTGTGTTCATTGCATTCAATTTTTGCTATTTTTTTACTGATGGTATTGATTAAAATTAACTTGCGCCTTATTTTGATCAATTACGAGTCGTGTTTTGAGGAACTATTATGTAAAGACAATAATTGTGTCAAGCAAAGGTACATAAAAGAATTTCGAGTAACACAATGCGACTATTAACCTCAATACCGTAATCTGAAGTTATTGTTGAGAAATACATGTTGTTTTATGTGTGTTTTTTTTACACAACGTAATTACAAGTGTAGGTGCAGACATGAAGACGAGGCAACGTTGCAACTTGTAGTATCGTTTAGGTATACGTTATTTTTACACATGATTTTTTGAACGGTTACATACCGTGACGTTTAAGGCATCATTTGACGATTAATGACAAAGCAAATGTTGAGATTTCACTAACGCAATACGATCCTTTGAAATCAGGTCAATATTTCCTATTATTAAATTTGTTTCTGCACAAGCGGCGTTTCCTAACCCACAGATATTTAATGGAATTCTAAATTTGCCTCCGAAATATTTTTTTTCAAAACAATTTCGAGGTGGCGGAAATAGGGAACCTGTTTGTTTTCGTATTAAAAATAATTTGTTACGTAAGCAACTATAACTATCCGAATAACACGAATATTTAATTTTATAAACATATTCCAATCGAAAATAACCGGTGACGCTTAGAAAACGACAAAAAATTGGCAAAAACTGTTTGCTATTTTTCCTGAATTTATATAAAAACAAGTGTTCAGTATTCTTCCACTTAGTGGTGCAGAGATGTTTGTTATTACAATAAATTAAAAACTACTATTCGTTTAATCATACTCGGTAAAGGCTAGATGAAGCTATGAAGCGCCAAGAAACAGTCGTCCAAGTACCTACCGGAAACGAAAGTTTCCCTTGACCTAAAAAGTCCCATTTCGTTTTATACTCGACGTGTATTACCACACCGTCTATTCAGTACGCTGTAAATTATTAACTGGGTAATTGCCAATCACGACTCCAGCTATCTTCGGTGCGTCTCTGGTGTTGCGCAATTACCCTTATTGTACGGATTTACACGTGGGAATCTCTGGCCCTCTAAGGCCGCTCGATTATGAAACCGAAGATCGAACGGTAGGACAAAAGATTAACGTCTTCGCTAACTTTCTGTACGGTCTTTCGTAACGAAGTTGTTTGTTCTACTACCGTGCACGAAATACTAGTTTTAAACCGGCTCCAGATGATGCGGTCATTTGCCAACTACCGAATGCCGTATCGTGTGGATGGTGCGTGTCGAAAGCATTTATTTATTTAAAAAACAGTACGCGGGACCTAACATAATGCTTTTTTGTTTCAGTTGACAAAGAGCAGAATAACTATCTCCACCAACTCCTATCAAGACAAAGGACAGACTTACAACACCCTAGTTTGTGCGACTATGGTAGAAGAAAGTCCGTATACCCCACCACTACTGGTACGTTGCCTTCCAATAGTTCTCAACAAATTATTTATTAGAATATTAAGGATAGTCCGTATTATGTAGCGCATAAGCATGCGCAGTGGTGTAGGGGTCAGTGGAGCAGAGCTCAGCCCTAACAAATCCTGCCACCACGCCACTGACTTGTGTAAGAGTGAGAATTAAACATAACAAACATAAAACCGCGGATATTTATTTGATCGTTTTGATGGAATTCACGAAATCAGTTAAAAATAAAACTTGAAAAGTAGGAACTCTGTTCAGAAATGTAGTATTACGTATGGAAGATAAATCGGATACAATAATAAATATTTCCCTCGTTTTCCGCATAATTTTGTTGCGTAAATGAAGCTGAAATCACGCATAACAATTTTTGGAAATGATCTATAGGTTTATATAAATACAGCTCTATCTGTATTTTTTTCACAATTTTAGAAGATTGTCATAATCTGTGAGAATATTTTAATAAGTCGGAATCTTAAACAAATAGCATTGAGGAAGTTAAAAATAGCTTTTTGCGATTGACAGTCAACTATTTTTTATAAACATTTTTTATTACTTTATCATGTAATTTCGCTTTACTTTAAATATGTTAAGCTCATCTCTCTAAAAATTCAAAAAAATGTTCTTAAATACTCATCAAATTACTTCATTTGAAAGAACCTACTCTTGAAGTATTGCCCATAACTTCAATTGATGAGAATTTAGAAAAATTAACTTAAATTAATCTGTAGAGCATAGGCCAGGAAAAAGAGCTGGAAAAGAGACTTTTTGTTCCGGCAAGCTGAATTTGTCACTATAGATGCTAAATATTATGTACCATAACATATTAGTTTCTACAGTCATATAATAAGTTATAAACAAATTAACTAATTATTAGTCTGGACAATCCCGAGCATCTTCCACAATCGCATATTCATCATTAGTAAAATTTGGCATAATTCTTGTTAATTTACACCCAAAAAGTATTTAGCTGATAACAGTGGCAACTTACAGAAGAGTTAATTGTGACAACTGGCATGACAGCAGCACACTTAGTTTTTCTTTGATTGATTGCAATCATATACGGTATGAGGTGAATGGTAATACATTTTATTTTTTTATTAATAAACGAAAAGTTTTAAAGGAAAATTGCTAGAGAGGTAAAAGTTTCTAAAAGAACCAGTTTATCTAATGCGTATTTTTGGATATCGAGTATTTAGGGGTGGTTATTTCAACCCCTTTCGAGGGGTTAAAATTTTCGAAAAATAGTTGGAAACTCGCATCTGTATTAGTAAACAACCTGTAAAAAATTTGTTATTTGTACCTCGTTCTGTTTTCAAATTACAGCCAATTTTCATAATTTTTTTGGAAACTTTGATGGCCCATATCTCTTCAGGGGTGAACATTTTACTAAGGCGATTTTTTGCAGATGTAGATTCACTGGTATCATTTATGCTACTCAATTCAAAAACACCCTGTATAGTGATAATTTCAGCTTGGCGAAACAAAAAGTTCCCTCCAACTCTATATTTCCTGGCCTATAATAGCCTTTTTGGAGTTGAAATTTCAACAAAACAAAAACGATTCCGGATTTTGGAACATGAGCATTACGTTGACGCCTGTGTCAAATTTTGCATGATAAGGGCTTGGCGAATAATACTTGTAACGGCACAGAACTATTTTCCCACAGTGTAGGATACATTTATCTATTAAGGGTTGAAAACCGGACATCCCTGTACTGACCAGTGGCCAGCTAGCGAGATATCCTGCAGGTTACACATAAGTAAGTGGTCACTTAAACTAGTTCTTGGCCTACGTTTCATGTAATTTTTCCGATACACCGCCCTTTGTCATGTAATTTTTGGAGACGTGCCGTCCACGGAGGGTCTTTCAAAGGGATGTGCGCTTTTTTGAACAAAAATGATCCGCAGACTGGTTGCGGGTTAAGGAACTCCGAGCTATCACCGAGAAACCTACGCGGACGGCCAGGTAAAATTTCGAATTTCGTTCCGACGGTTACTTTTCTCGTTCTCTGGTCAAATACCGGGTTAAGGGTATTCAGATGTATGCCCGGGACAGCTGAAACGCCAAATCCGAGAGCCGTGTTGTTGCACATCGGGATTATGCAGTTTCGGTGTTTTCGAGGAAACCACCCCCACGGGACACGTGCGAAAAAGGGTTGCAAGGGGTTGCGTGGCGATTATTCAATTCGCTGAGCTAACACGGCCATCTGCCAACGCCTGGACTGTTGTCGCAGCGAAATATGCGACATGGGGGTGGGTTGTGTCAATGGAGATAGATTGGGATGGAAATTCGATAGTATTTGTTCGGTTGTGCAAAGAAAGCGCGGGCGGATTTATAAATTTGGAACTTACAGGGAAGGCTTGCAGAAGGTAAACAACGTACGGGGTGTCAAAGAAAAAAAGTACCGCAAACTCATCATTATTAAGAAATATTTGAAGCATACTTTTAATTTCACTACATAATGCAACTTCAGGAGTTCCCCACGGTTCAAACCTTGGACCTCTAATATCACCTCCTTTTATTAACGACATTTCTTCAGTAGCAGATTGTAATAAACTGTTATTAGTTAATTACATGAACATCTTTACTTCTATTTCTTTCATAGATGAAGACTTAATGTTACAAAGTCATTGGACAATTTACATACTTGGTGTTCTACACATAAATTGCTCCTTAACGTATCCAAAGGTAAAATTATTTCTTATACCTACAAGGAAAGATTATCCGTTCTTTTCAATCAATTATGTTATTACTAACACTGTACTTTCCCGCCATGAAACTGTTAAACGTCTTGGTGTACTTGTCGATTGTGATTGATTTTGATTAGGCAGTCCACAAATAGACATTCACTAATTAAGTACATCGCCACATTTGTTTTGATTTACAATAGTTATCAACACATATTTCGTTCCGTTACATCCAGTGTATTGTAGATACACGTGTAGCCATTTCAGTTGGCGACAAATTCCCTAGCAGTGCAGTGCAGCTATGCGGAATTTGGTGTGATTCAGGTAATTTTAATTTATTACAAGCACCTTCTATTAATTACATATTAACAAAAGTTTCAATGTCTACAATTTTTCGTGTTATTAAACAAGGTGTTTATAGATCATTGCGTAAAGAGGAAGCGAAAACAAAAATTTAAAATATCGATGACATGACGAGAGGCGTAATTAGGCGGACAATTTATAATTTATGTAAACAAAATTGTGGAAATAACTAAATAAAATATGTTGTTGGCCAAATGAAATTTTAGGTAGAAATTTTCTTCATATTATATACAAAATTTTTTTATGTTTTACCTTTAGCAGAAAACTTTTTTAGGGACGCCTATGAATCTCATTAAATTTTATTGCTAGGCGTTTTTATACATGTTCAACTGACTTCGGAAAGACAAGACTGCCAATTGCTACTACTGGCCCTTATTGGGACTGCCTGACAAATGATGAAGATCCCTGGTTTTGGACTACACTTTAATATTATTTTGGGGAATTCTGATGCAGCATGACTATATTTAATGCTCGTATAGAATTTTACTTTTACGGAAACGACTCTAAAGTAAAACCAAAGCGAATTAGGTACAGCTTGATCACGGGCAGATAATTAATGCGGAAAAGGCGCCAATTAATAAACTTCCAAGTAGTTTTCATCGACTGGCATCCAAACCGAGTTACAAGCGTTAATATTTACCAGCGTCAGCGGCTGAAAAAAAAAATATCAACCTAGGGAATCTTCGCACCAACTGTCGCCTTACACACGGAACCTGCCGTACGCCGTTTGACCCAGTTTTTTATACGTACCGAATCTGAACATCTCCGGCCCGTAGCATTATAATAGTTGTTGGCTTGTATAATGGCTTAACGCGTTAGAAGGGCGCCCAGGTAAGAATCTGCGAGATATTAGTCATAACAATGCAATTACAAGTAGCCCGACAAAAGATCCGGCACCTGATTAGGGTTGAGATGGACCACTGCGACCAAAACAATGTAACAGATACCCTTCCGGGTAGTTGAATGGCAAAGTCAGATTATCGGTTTAAAGGATTTAAGTGCGAGATAACGGAGGGACAAAACGGATGGAGCTGTTTTATTTGGAGGTGTGAAAATGAAAATGGGATGTCCTGGGGTCGTATGGCCTGGATTTATCCAAAAACGCATGTGAAACGTAAGGACCAAAGGTGTGGAAAATTATCTACATTACAATTGACCGATGTTGGCACTGCTTCACTATAAACATAATAAAAGTTCGTAATTTAACACTTCCAATAAAGTTAGCGACGTTGACATTATTTTTTATAAGTATTTTATGTTTATACAATTTACTAGCTGACCCGGCAAACGTTGTGTTGCCATCTTGTGGAACTGTGGATGGAACAAAATAATATAAAAATCGCGATTAAAAATCAGGGGTTGATCGTATAAGGGTGAAAATTTAGAACTGTATGTATTTTTCAATGCTGAATCATGAAAAAATAAAAACAGAAAATTTTGTCCAAAAAATAAAAAAAAAATTTGGGGTGGACCACCCTTAACATTTAGGGGTATGAAAAATAGATGTTGGCCGATTCTCAGACCTACTCAATATGCTCACAAAATTTCATGAGAATCGGTCAAGCCGTTTCGGAGGAGTACGGGAACGAACATTGTGACACGAGAATTTTATTCTTATAGAAACGACTCTTATCAACGAGTTTTTGGTCAATTCAGTTATTGGGTAACAGTTATTCCAAGTGACCAAACATGTGTGTTGTAAAGTGTTTAAATAGGTCATTTTAAACACTTGTCAGACTGATGTAAACAATAAACCACTATAATAAGAGCACTATCAAAACCACAGTAACAGAGAATAAAAATACATTTGTCAGCTCAAATCGTCATACATTTTAATAAACATTTTGCGGTCGAGCAGCTATATTTTAAATATAACATTTCTTTCTCGAAATCTGTAAATATTTTATTACAAAATTAGTAGATTTTTGTTTTTTTTTTGCAATAAAAATAAATAACTGACCTCTTCTCATAATAAATGAAGCACTTAAGATGCGGTATATTCAGTTAGGAATTATTTACATCAAACATTTTTGGAAAATATCCCAATTGACGTAAATAAAGTACATATAATTTATAAGTGGTATTTCTAGATGAAAAAAATTGAAATTCGCAGAATTACACTTCTTACACTTAATGATTTGTATTCGAATCGTAAATCGTAAGAAATTTGTGTAGGCTTTTTCATCCAATATTCAGCGTATTGTAAACACTGGCCTACTGTTCCTAATATTAACTCAAAATATTTTTAAATTAAAACTTCAAAAATAAGAAAAAATACAGGTCCTATTTTTACCTTTTAAATAGAATGTTTACTCTTGGTTTAGGGTTTATTAGAAAACATTTCTTAGTTTAAAAAAAAACTAAACAAATACGAGGTTGGAAAATAAGTTTATAGGTATAAAATTAAAAAATAAACCACTCTTCGTATTTTTTCTAACCTCACAAATAGTAGACGTCAAAATACGATTTCTATTGTACGTGTCATCTGGTAGATTAATAAAAAAAATCCCCACGCGAAGCGTACTTTATCGGTAACACCCTGTATATAAAAAAATTAAAAATAGTTCTTAAATTGGTCCAAGTTCAAAATAGTTGTTAATGACCTGCCCATACCCCGGGCCATATGTCATAACTTGACGCGGCTTCTATACCCACTTATAAGACTGTCGATGTGCCAAGAGTCCCGAAATAAAAAAAAAACGTCCTTTTAACGAGTAACCGTCGCTATGGTGAACAATTACCCGTTCGACAAGCCCAGCGTATGCCAAAAATCATAGTCGTTAGAAGCTGGCAAAAATTGCGTATTCTAAATATAAGTCTTTAGTCGTTATAATAGTTTCCTAGTGTTTACTGTTGATTCTCTTCCTATCTGACATTTATTTGACATTAGAACTCGGTAGGTATTTCCTTTCAATTTCCTGATGTAATTTAAACCTACTTGTTTCCTTCGTATGTTCTTTGAAATTTTTTATTTATAAACATTATTCCTGGGTATTTACCGGGCATTTACTGCTTCTGGAAACCGAGAAAATAGTACACAAACACGCCTGTAAGACATGCTACACATGTCTCTGCATAATTTAAATATGTCTACTTTATGTAAAATTTTTATTAGGCAACAAACGCAAAAACAACTTTGTTTACTTTTTTGGACCAACCAACCAACTAAGAACACAAAAAGATACGATCGATTTATCTTGGGAAATGCATTTTTTTTAACTTATATTTGACTGGGAGTTATCGAAAGTAAAATGTCGCTTTTAGAATTAAATTATCTTCATTTGTTTTAAGAGAAGCCATTCTACAAGAAACAATGATGCCCTTTTATTTTTTCCAAATCAAATTTGTTATATAGAATGACCACAAAAAGAGTCCCAATCGACCTAGCAGAATTTTCTCTTGAAATGAATTAAATAGAATTTTTAATTGCTATTAAAATAACACCAATTTCTTCTAAACTAAAAATTGATTTTGCTCTTACTCAGAAGAGCAAAAATTATTGGAAATATTTTTGAAACAAGAATTTCAATAAATCAAATTTGATTTTCATTTCAGAGATCTCAGGAACTATTAGACATATTTAAAGGCTTGTATGAACAAAGTAGTGAGGAATTTAGTGTTTAGCAACATTAAACAAGAAAAAAACTTTTTTTAAATTTAACTAAACAAAAATTAAACATCGTTTCTCGGCAAATTTTTAACAAATTTTTAACTAACTTCATTTTGTAGTCCGGCTAAAAAATAATTCTGATATAATTTATTGTGTTTTTTTCAGTGGCGTAGCTATTATTTTTTAACCAACATTTTGCAAAAAATAAAGGGTATATATAGCCGATTAAGCATGCCGACTGCACTAGTCTAATAGTCCAATTAAATGGACGTTTAAATCACAATTTGGTCAGCTTGCCTGAATTTTTGATATGTAAGTTTGAGGTGACAGTAATATTTTTCACGGGGTTTTTCAAGATGACTCAAAAAAAATTCTTACAGAAGTTGTAGAGCATAAAATTCTACATAATAATTGTCTATTGACTTTAGTTAGGGTGGCTAGAAGTTAAGAGATGATTTCAGAAATTTAAAAAAATCATAAGCTGAAAAATGAATTAATTTTATAATTCTTTTTTCCAATCTACTCTAAAAAATGTAAACTTTCTTTTCAGAGAAATAGATAGATTTTTAAATTTTTAATAAAAAAGTTATAACAATTTCAATTTTTTAATAGTTAATTTTTATGATTTAACACTAAAACTAACATAATTATTTTTTCGTTTTTTTACCAGTTCGCGAGGATAATACGATATATTTGCTATATATAATAATTATATTTTACATAGTTTACACACAATATACCCGAATTTGACGCGCAATATCTCCGATGTCCGAGGTCTGTAGGTTCGCAGTGTGTACAACTGCACTCGATTATTAGCGTTGTTGCCACATCTACATAGTGTTCATGCGTTCATTAAATATAATTTAAAACTACTTAAATATGATATTTGTATGTTGTTAATTTTCAATATGTATGTTATGTGCATATTGAGTAGATTTCTTTGCTATATAGATAATGTTTATCGCAAATAATTTCAATATAATTTAATTGTTTCATGTTGGTAGCGGGTTTTAGTCCCATAAGAAAAGCATAGTATAGTAAAGTAAAAAATTCCCTGACAATCAAAGGAAACTACCACACGGACCCAGAAAACACCCCGTATAAGAATTAATGGACCCGCGCGCGAACAAGCCCCGAATTTCCAACGACGACGGGCGCGTCCTGTTTTGACAATCGCCCGAAAATATGCAAATGCGTCGCCTTGAAAAATCCATCCTCACAAAAGCCCGACCTCTGGCAACGAAACTCTGAAAAAAAAAAAATACTGCGAAACGTACGATCAAATAAATCAAAACATTCGTGGTGGTGAATGGGTATGCAAATTGGAAGACAATCCTCGTGACACCGGCTGCCCAGAAGAAGTAACCCAGAGTTCTCACGTAGGTAGAGGCCTTTGATCAAAGGCGAAATCGCCATCAACTAACCAACGGTCAACTTAGGTAACGACATAATCGTGGAGCGCTACAACCGCCCTTGCGAGTAGTCCGGCTGTCCTAAGGCCGCCGAAAAAGGATTGAAATGGCTGGCCGGGCCCTACGGGAGTGACCCCGGCTCTTATAATAGATATGATTAATGGGCATCGAGGTCAGGAGATCGAGCCGGACACCGAGGGGTGGACCGGACATCGGCTGAGGTATTAAAACCTGTTCGATCGGGGCACAATGGGGGATTCTTCCACATGCCGTGGGGTGTGTTGTTTATTTACTACCCCTCGTACAAAGGCTGCGTAACTAATGACACACGGGGTGCGCCGTTGTGTTCTTCTTCCACGACACGGCGCTCGATCGGAAAGGCTCTTCCTCAAGACGCGGAGGAAATTAATAGACCGGGCTCGTCCCTGGGAACCGACCTAATGGCCTAATCCTTTTCGGCATTGCCGGAGTATTAAGGAAAAACACATTAATTTCGACTTAGGACGGTACGCGTTATTAATGCATGAGAAAGTGTTCCGTTGGAATTCTTTCCTTTGATTCCTGAAACCCTAAAATCGAAAATGCCACGCCAAGTTGCTCCGTTTAACCGCTAGATCGCGATAAACTTTAAACTATCCTCCGAATTCATTCGGATAGAACCGATTGACGTGAAACTGGCAGCAGAAAATAGCTCAAGAAACAAAAATTAATTAGTGCCGATGAGCATTTTTGCCCAGGGGGTGGAAAACATTGAAAATAATCCCAGGAATCGATAAAGCAGTCAATTTTAAGCAAAAAGTATCATATGAACATTTTTCGATAAGTTTCGAGTTATTGGTGATTGAAAATGTACATTTTTTATTAAAAAAAGACTTTTTCAGTAGTTTTTCTCGAATAACTCGGAAAATAGACGTTCTATGAAAAAAACTTCATGAAGAAAATGAAGCTTATAGAAAAAGAAAAAGATTCAGTTTTTTTTCATTTATGTAGGTGCAATAGGCCCTGAGATACGGTTGGTTGAAGATAATTTCATGTCCGCTATAACTAAATTGGAAGCATTTAACGTAAAATAATAAAAAAAATTCTATATTTCAAGAAAAGTGTATAGTACATTTTTTCAAGTACTTTAAATAATCCTTAAAATGAACTTGACTTTAAGTCATTAGCATAAAAATTAACAGAGTTATGATTAAAATAAAACTGGTAATTCGCTTTTTCGGAAAAAAATCTGTACAAAAACTGATACATTTTTCACTAGATTTAAAATTAAAGGTAATAATAGTAATATCTCTATCCCTCATTCGAACCTCGAGAATTAGCCCAGAAGTCGGAGACTTGTGCGGGAGAGGAGGCGGCATATTATTATTATTAAGCAGGCCGCATTTGCGCCCAGGAACGACTTATGTTGGTAGGCCCTAACCACCATTCAGTGCAGGAATGAGGGAAACCTGGAAAACCTCATTAATCTTTCTACAATTTACATTTTTTGTGTGCTGACAATATACGTATTATACAAGTTTAAGCGGTTTAGAATGCATATTTTTGAAAATATTACGTTTTGATTGAAAAAATGTTTTTTTAATTCCAAAATAAATAACAAATATTTTTGAAAATAACTTTAAAAATAACAAAGATACGAAAAATATTCAAGAGTACAAAAGTTTAGGTTTTTTTTCAAAGAATATTTTGGTTTTTTTATTACTAAAAATTTACAGATATGTCGCTGCTAGAAGTTTGCAGTTGAGGGCGAAGGTCATGTTTTTCAAACCCTTTAACCTCAAAAATCTCAAAAATAACGCGTTAAAACATATTTTTACAGTACTTTTAGCTGTCGAAATAAAAGTAAAATCATTTTTGAATCGACTTAATAGCTTTAAAATTAAGGAAGTTATCTTTAAAATACCCACGGTACCTTACCGCTTCAATTGCATATCAATATTTTGGTTATTCACAACTTTGGAGCATTCATGGGTATACATAATAAAATAATCTCGAAAATATAGTATATTTGAAAATTTGAAATTATGACTTTCTGCATGAAAAAAATATTGAGAAATAATTATTTTGAATATTGCATAAATTAAAGTAAATCGCGAGAAAGAAAAAAAATATATTTTGCATTGTTTATTGGATCATTGTCAAGTAAATTTTTTTGTCATTGGGGATGGGTTTTAGGGGTTAAAACAATGCGATAAATTATTAATTGTATTATAATCAGGTAAAAGAATTTAATTTCCTCTTTGTACTACCAAATCATTTCAAACTGTTAAAAACTAATTTTTTTAAATATTTTGTTATTAGGGGTAGTTTTTCAAGGGTTGAAATATTGTAAATTATCTATAATACCATAAACTATTAAAAAGATGTCTATCTACACGTTCGGAAAGTACCGATG
The DNA here is from genome assembly GCF_000390285.2 of Anoplophora glabripennis. Classification (NCBI taxonomy): domain Eukaryota; kingdom Metazoa; phylum Arthropoda; class Insecta; order Coleoptera; family Cerambycidae; genus Anoplophora; species Anoplophora glabripennis. The sequence goes on along the minus strand of NW_019416466.1, from coordinate 381,617 downwards.
GTCTATCTGAAGTTACGTGAGAGCGAGTAAGCCATAGAAATCCATGCGATAGAGAAGGATGGCTATAATGAAGGCGTCTCATAGTCACCGCCCGTTTCGCCCTTCCACAAATAAGATCCACTTCTTATTTGTGGAAGGTGGAAGTCTCACGTAACGGCAGATGGACCATCGATACTTTCCGAACCTGTATAATGTATGCACTATAAAAATATTTTGAGGTCAAAGAAACTATTAATTTTATATTTTTATCATTAAGGGTAGTTTTTAAAGGTTGAAACTTTATAAAAATAACGTAAATTATAACCCACAATATAAAACAATATTTATTCTATATATTAAGGTATGATTTTAGTTTATATAACATCTATTTTTATATTTATTCAGTTTTTTAGCATAAAGGGTAGTCTTCATCCCCTAAAAATAAAAAGCGCATATCAAGCATACTTTTCATCTATAGGGTGAAGTAATCTTAATTCCAAATTTTCATAAAAATCGGATCTATCCGAAAGTATTCCGAGGTTTTACCCCATTTTTCTCTTCGTTCTATGGACTATAATTGCACTTCGATTTGGTCATTTCGCTAAATAATCATCAGTCAAATTACAGAAAAAAAAAATAAAAAAAAATTTACAAAATACGTAAATAAAGATAAGTGCAACCAAACAATTATCAAAAATATCTCCCTAAAAATAATTAAGCAAAATTATAGAAATTAGAAGTGTTTTTCAAGAGCTTCAAAAGGTACCATAACTTCGACAGTTGGCAGAGTGTCAAAACAAAGATTTATCCTGTGAATATTACTGTTAACATTTATCATATTAAAATTAAACTCAAACATTACCTCAATCTTAGACCAATGTGTTCGAACCACAATTTACAAACGCCACCATTCGGTTATCACTTGTTCTCCCCGTACATCAATAACAAACGACCTCGATTTTTGATGAGGCATCTAGATAACTTTATTACGCGACAAGCTTAGTACCGAACAAGTTGATTTTTATCTTTGCGAAAACGATAATGATCATAACAAATCGAATAAGTTTAATGTAACGCATGAGCTCATACCACTATCAAGATCGATCGACATTAAAATAATCTTTCCCATCCCAATCTAACAATCGTGCATCTTTAGAACCCGTATTACTTTTTGCAAATATAAAAGCATCTACGTCTGTATTTATTTATATTTTGATTGATCCCCACCAAGCGATAGAAAAAACTCCTTTTGCAATATTTAGGTATGTAAATATCTGCAGGATATATTCCTCTTGAAACGGTATCAGTACCAATGATATCCTCTACAACTTTTTAAAAATATCCTGTACACTATAGACCAACAACGATTTCTGGGTGTGATCTGGTGAAGAGTGAACTTTGGAGCAAGTTCATCAAAAAGACGCTCGCTGTATCCTCTTGGGAAATACGTAGAATTCTAAATCTCTTGTTGAAATTGACTCACCCTGTACATTCTTTAAAGTTAAAAGTTAAAACTGTAATGTTCTAAATGGATAAATATTATAAGTGCTTGCTGGGGCTTACCATCGGTCCAAAACAGCAGACGTGCCGTGCATATCCCACGGAAAAACCTCGCGGAAAGCCCGACCTTAACCCTCCTAGCGGGCTGTGAAATTGTTCCCGCCCGCTGCCGCCACCGCCGATCGCCCGAATCGATATTAATGCGGCGGCCTCCGTCCCGTTTTCATATAAAATTTACGAAAACATCCAAAACAACCCTTTGGCGAGGGGGGCCAGCGCGCGGCTACGCCCGGAATCTGTCAGAGCGAACGTGGCATGATTAATGAACGGTTCCGGGAAAACGATCGCCTTCCTCGCCGCAAATTTTATTTATATGTAATAATCGTTGCGAAACGAGGCTCTTCTGTAGTACTATGCGTAATACGGTAAACAGGAATTGGGAAATTGACGGAAGTTTATATCATCGCACAATACAGAACTGATTTACGTCTTTGTTTGTTTTGGACGAACTCAAGGATTTCCGACCGGTCCGACGAAATATCACTTTCGTGTCGTTCTCGAGAATCCAACTTTTATGGCGAGGCTATTAACTAATGTTTACGAAATGTTAGGAACTATAGTCTGTTTAGAAATGAAAGAGAGTAATAAAAGCTTATTATGTATGCAAATCGTAAATAAATGTAGTACTGGTGCTTATATTATAGATGAGGTGTACTTTTAAAAAAACTGTGCGTTCGGACTGTACTAAATTGTAGCAGGTAGCTAAAATTTAATCCCCGACAATCCGTCTTTGCCTATGCCGCTTCAATTTCTCGGTCCATTTCTCTTATAAGTAAACAATATAAAAACAGCATTTCAAAACATGAGGCTACTTTAAGCATCATAACCGGGTTAAGAGAGTTTTTAGTAATTCAAATAAAATTATTCAATATTATCAAAATATTTATTTAAATTTAATGAATAGACTTTTATTCCACACAAAAATATATGTATTTTGAAAATTCAAATTATGGTGAGTAAATGTAGTGTTGTATAAATGTACAATAAAGAAAATAAAAAAGTACGTATATTAAAATTCATCGTCTGAATATTCTGATGAATTATCTTCGTCTCCTAGATTGATAACGATAGGTTCCACAGTAACGTCAATTAAATTATCGAGTTCCCACATTTTCTCCTCTTCTTTTTGTACATGATGTATACATCTTTGCCAGTTATCTGCAGTTACTCGTTCCAAAGAAATTTTTAACAAAATTTTCACGTCACTTAATTTAAACGTCGTATTATTTCGCGTTACATCTCCTTTTACCTGCGCCCAGACTAATTCGATTGGGTTAAGTTCACAGTGATAAGGTGGTAACCGTAGTACCGTTATTAGGCGATTTGTTGCCATTTCATCGATAACATATTTTTTCTGATCTTTATTAAGATTGACAAGTGTCAAAAGTTCCTTTTTCTCCATATTTGTTTCAAAAGAAATGTTTTTTCCGGATAACCATTGAATTATATCGGCTTTCCTCCAAGCAGTCGTAGGCGTCCGCTCGGTCTGCCGTGAATGGTAACTGGCATTATCCATGACAATTACAGACCCCGGAGGAATAAGATCCAACATCTGTGTAAAATACTATTCGAAAACATCTGCGTTCATGTCTTCGTGATAGTCACCTGTATTTTTAGATTCAAATAAAAGTAAACCGCCATCTACATAACCACTGGCACTACCTATATGTGTCGCTAAAATATACTAATGTACACCCATTACCTGTTAGCATTAGTGTTACCCGATAATTACCTGAAACGAAATATTAGCACGCCCATGGCCGGTTCTTATCTCGGGGTTTTATTACCCTCTTTAATTTCCAAACAGAGTATAGAGTCAAATATACGGGGTGGATCAATCGGAATATCGAAACGAGAGAAAAAAAACAGGGTGCCATTACTTCAGCTCGTGATAGAGTAATCATAAATGAACAAAAAAATTGTATATTACAGGGGAATAAGATCAATAATTTTCAAAATACAGCGAGTATATCAGGGAGTTTCATCACAACGCGACAACAGCGCTTAACCTAACGCTACACAGCTGGTGCCCGCGGCAGATTTGTCCTACGGAAAAAATGTAAACAACTATTTTTGTGAAACATTTAGTAAATTTCAAGACAAGATTTTGTAGTACGTAGATAGCGTTGTGCTTAAATTTTGACTCGAACTTTAGTAATTATGAATCTCTTAAAACAGGAACTTTTAATCAATTATGAATTTGAAAAATATGTAATTAAAGTACCCAAAGATAAGGTTTTTTTCGTTTATTTCGTCGTATTCTACCGTCTGTTAAAATTAGGGCAGTCCAACACCCTGTATAAACATACAACACTTATAAAATTAGTATATTTAGTCCTTTGCTTATCATGTTTCTTTTATCTGTCGTCATTATTGGGAGAAGCTTTTTCACCAGCCTCTACGTTGTACAAACTGTATTTTAGCAATGCTGTCGTATCTTATTACGTTGTCAAGGTGGCAGTACCAATAACGGCCGGTAGCTAGAGGTTTATGCGTAAGTCTACAATACACTGGTTTTAATCGCAATCGAATTAAATATTTTTCACTTATTTTGTTCCACAAAAAGGTGAGAAAATAGTGTTAAATATTTACGTAAATCTTTTGAAAAAAAAAATACAAAAGGGACGATTTTACTAAATACATTTTTTTTAAATTTGCATCACTCGCTCTGCCTACTCTTGTTATGGGAACTTTTTTCTTATTATAACAAGGTGAATCATCACACGAACTCTAAAATATAATTAAAACGCCCTGTATAGTAGAGATTCTCAATGCATAAATTTTGAAAATACTTTTTTTTAGTACCAAAATCACTAATGAGAGATATTTTCGGTGCTTCCAACCCTCCAACTTATATTTTCTGAGTGCCCCCCCGGATTTTTCAGGTTCCTTGCCACCGAGCCCGGCCGACTCCGGCGTCTCCGATGTGGACAGCTCCTCCAGCGGGCACACATCGACGGACGAGCTGAAGGCCAGATTACAACCCTCCATCCACTCCCCCGTAGGCAACCTCTTCTCCAGGCACATGTCGTGGTCTTCCCCCGGCCACCACGGCCAGAGGCCACCCAGCCACATGTCGCAGCAGTTCTACCAACCCTTCGCCACGAGTGAGTATCTTTTACGTTAATTTCAAAAAAAAAAAGGACGCCGAAACATGGCGACACTTAAATTTATCCATTGTCCACTGGAGTTTGTGTAACGTATCACGAAAATGTGAAGTTTTACCAATTTTTTTTGGAAAAAAACAATACAGGGTGTTACAGGAATGTTGAGAGGTCTCTCAGGTGATGCAACTTGTAAATAAGAAAAAATGTTCCTATATTATCATTCTCTTATCTCGGTAGGTTACAGCTGTGAACCATAAAAAGTCTCCGATATAAACTGCTTATAGTCCATTAAAATTTTAGTTTGTTGAAACATTGCAAGTCAGAAATCTTTTTTGTCCACAGCTGTACAAGACTCAAAATGTTCGTTACATTCAAAGATATGAAAAAAAAATGCAAGAATAAAACTTATTAATGTTAATGATTCACAAACAAGAATATCATGCTATTGAAATACATTAATACACTTTTTCTGGTCGTGAGGAACCTTTCTGATATTTTAAGGCAAGTTTTTGTAGTACTGTCACACCCTGTATAGTTGGTTCCCTAATAACCAAAAAAAATATGTATGACATGAGAAATCAGTTGAAAGGAATAAATGAATATTTATTGGAAATTTACAGAAACGTTTAAAGCCCTTTAACAAAACAATCGGAAATTGTTATGTATGTATGTCATGGTAAATAATCGTACCACCTTAGACATTATGCAGATCGAAAATACATATTCATTTTAAGATTTCATTGAAATTTTAAATTAAAAGGGAATTTTTAAATTAAAGATTATACGGAACGCATAATAATACTCTTTTAGTGTGACGTCACATATTTAGGCAACCCGAAACAAATTGTACAGACCGAATCTGACCCTTGTGTACTATTTACATATATACTAAATGAACAACTTCAAATTAATTTATTTTTACAAGGATTTGGAAGTATTTAAGAACAATCAACAAGTGTTTCGTAAAATAAATACACGAATGTGCGTGCTTAAAACGTACAAAAAACGATATAAAAGAATATCCCTAAATTTAAATAAAATAAAAATTTAACATTAGCCGTGTTAATGCGCATGCTCGGGAAGAATAGCCTCATACGCAGGTGAGATCTTGTTGATGTGTTATCGCTGTCATCATTAGCGTGCTTTCTCGTTTTGTTTAATCTTGATATTTTCTAGTTCTAATAAGTATTTTTATTGTTTTTCTTGATGTTGTATTGTGTCACTGTGTTTAGCGAGTGTTTTTTCTTCATGTAGTTTATTATAGACGTACTCTTAACCTCAACCACAGTTTTCTTGAATGATATCCTGTTGTGAGACTACTTTAAGCGAAGTATGAAATTATCTTTAATGCGCATGCTCAGTAACACTGATATAATTTTAATTTATTAATTACTATAAAAGTTACTAGTGTTCTATAAATTTAAATATAGAAATTCTACAATTCCATTAGTTTGTCACTTGGGGTTTGAAACTTCTTAAATATTTTTAATATCGCCAGAACATCGCAATATTTAAGGTTAGGACAAAGAAGCAATTTTTTGGCACTTGTGTTAAGGTCGAAAATCGATCTAGTAAAAATACTGATAAATTCTTCATGACAATGGGGTTGCCTATTATTTGGCGTATGTGACATCACTACTAAATAGGTCTATTGCTCTAACGTCATGCTCAAAAACAGTCAAATCTGGCCATAATGTTAAGGATACTTTAATATATTTAGTAAATATACAGGATGTTCCAGTTAAGATATATCCTTCCATAACTCTAATAGCCACTCATGTATAAGTACATATTATATCATTTTTTCTGGGTGTTATCTAACTTTACTTTTTCAATTGGAACACCCTGTATATCATGTATTTTTCAATTCGCCGAAATTATCAAATATCTAGGAAAATAGACATTATAAACAGATGCGATGCGGTTTCCTCCATTTTAAATGGAAAAACAGATATTACAGATCCTAAAGTTTCAAAGTTTTCAATCAAGGATATTTTGATTTATTCAATACGATACAGACAATTGCAAAATTTAGTTTCCTTTCGATTTCACGAAAAAAAAAACATCAAATAACTCCTCTGAAACGGTAAGTTTTAGAAAAAGTGGCTGATTGCCAAGCCTTCTTAAAAGCGCTTCCTTACTTGAAAATTTGAAAGATTAATTCATTTTGTGCCATCGACAAAATTAACTAAAAGTTTGACATCAGAACAAACGGAATTTAAGAAAACAATTTGGCTTCGTCAGCGAAAAAATACCGATACGATACAAGATTTCAGTAAATATCGTAATAAATAAAGCTCTTCCACGAAATTATGCAATAAACAACATTTCTGTCGAGAATTACACACGTTCATATTTTGTTATTCCTCGCCCGAAGCCAAGTTTTTTTTTTATTTTTAAGCCCGAAGCCGGCTCGCAGCACATTTATCTGCAGCAGCAGTTTCCTTATTTTGTTGATTTGGCAGAGCAACACTCCTCAAAGTAAGGCAGGTCACGTCCGTGAGGCCAAAAAAAACAAATGCATCTGCGTCTCGCAAATTAACAGATCCTCACTTGTCTCGGCGCTGATTGTGAGCCTCCTACGTAAGACGCTGTTTGCAATGCGATTAGGGAAAAAATGATAAGTTTTTTTGTTTGTTTGACTTGGCGAAGATAAAGATAAAGTGTATCTGAAATTCTGCAACTGAAATTAAAGATTGGGCGAGAAAGGTGTCGTGCGCAATTCGCGGTGGTTTATTTTTGGTGTGCATTGTTCTATGACCCCTAAAACGCGGAATTATGAGAAAAAAATGCAGTAATTAAATGATTTTGTCTTGTTTGCTTTGTCTCTTTGATTTTTCAGTAGATATTCGTCGAAAAATGTTTTCATCATTTACAGAATTGTTGCAACCAATTTTTTGAAGGAATAAAAGCAATGCGTCGTCGTTTTCGTAAAATTATCAAGACCATTTGAATTTCCCGTAACTCGACTTGCGTACATACAAATAAAAGCAAAAGATTATGTCTTCAATGCCCGGTACTGGGAACTTTTCGATATTCATGTCGAAACGATTACTCTGGCAGTCTGACACGTGGAAAGCGCTGTTTATTACTGGCATTACCTTGGCAGAATTCCCGTAAAAGGATGATTCAATACCGCAAAATATGGTAGGAAATAGCGCATTTATACTCTAAACATTCCGTAATTGTTTACAATATTAATAAAATATGTGGAAAGGCAGTAAACTCGAGGCGAAGATACGAGAGCATTTCGAAAAGTAACGTGAAATTGGTTAATATTTACTACACTTTCCAAAAAACTTAAATCTACCTCCAACAGAGACCTGTATAGGTGAATACAAATGAGATATTATTGTATCGTCGAATCGGCTGATCCTGAACAAGTAAATTTTTATTATACCCAAAAAAATTGCAACGCTGACGAAAACCGTCTCTACCGCCATCAGAGGCCTGTCTAGAGCCACCAAAAACCACCCAGGAAGTCTGCAATGCACCAAGGGACCGAATTTTTCGCTATAATTTCAAATTTTTAAGCCAAGCCGCCTGAGACACCAAGCGGGGCGCCGAGCAGTCAATCTCACGGAGGCTACAAGCAGGGTGTTCGAACTTCGACCCAGGGGTAGTAATTGCAGCGACTAGCCACTATTACTGGAAGCTACGAGTATGGTATTCGAATTTCGACCCAGAGGATGTAATTGTAGAGACTATCCACTACTACGAGGGTGGTCTGAAAAGTTTCCGACCTAACAAAGATATAAGACTTTTTTTCTGATTTTTTTTTATTTTTCAACATAGTCTCCTTGTAACTCTACACACTTCTCCCAGCGATGCTCCCATCTCTGTAACCCGTCCAAATAGTACTCGGCGTTTTTCTCTGCAAAATAATTGTTCACGAAGGTGATTGCCTCTTCATTTGACGAAAATCTCTGTCCTCCGAGCGCAATTTTTAGATGAGGGAACAAAAACATGGCAACCGCTGAGGTGTGAGACGGTGCTTTGTCTTGGTGAAACAGGATTTTCTTTTTCTGCAAATGTGGCCATTTTTCCACAAGTTCTGGCTTCAGTTTGTCAAGTAATGATGCGTAGTATGCTCCTGTAATGGTTTTTCCTTTTTGAAGATAATCGATTAAAATAACTCCACGACTATCCCAAAAAACAGTCGCCATCACTTTCCCAGCCGAAAAAACAGTTTTTGCTTTTTTTGGAGCCGGTTCCCCCTTTGCAGTCCACTGTTTGGGCTGTATTTTTGTTCCGGGCGTATAATGGTGTATCCAAGCTTCATCTACAGTAATTAATCGGCGCCAAAACTCGGATTTATTGCGCCTAAACTGCGCCAACATGTTCATTCGAACACATTTTTGGTCTAACGTGAGCAAACGCGGCACCCAACGCGCGGACAGCTTTCTCATGTTTAAATGTTGATTTAATATGTGACAAACACGTTCTTTTGACATGTTCATAACCTCTGCTATCTCTCTCACTTTAATTCGGCGGTCGTCTAGCACCATTTGGTGAACTTTGGCGATGTTTTCGTCGGTAGTTGCAGTTTTTGGACACGATCAACTAAATGCTGTTAGTTGTTGACTAAAGCATTTTATAGATAATTATTGTCCAGATATCCAGAATATGCTGCTACTTTTCGACATACCCCCGTACACACAGCAAACCGTTTGGCCAAATACAGCGTACAAAGTTATATGTATGTATATACAATCAGTTTTTTTATTCGGCGTTGCTTCTTGAAAAGATAATAAAACGCGAGTTATTTATAGACGCCGATAAACGATGGGATTTTTTTTACCTTGTATTGTATTGACTTTGGAACCAAGTCGACGCCGTTTACCTGTGCAAATTTTGATAAAGACGAGCACCGTGTAGTGCGACAAACATTTTTATACGTCGTTACGTAAATCCTGACCTCGCGCAATGTCACGGATGTTACGAAAATAGCATATAACATCGTTTAGATTGGACACTCTCGGTTTCCATGCGACTTGTTTATAGAACGACGGAGCGAGAGCGACGAATTTGAAGTTGTTTATTTCTATTATTTACCGGGCGTTTGATTCTGTAAACAAGTAACGGTCCGTCGAGGTGGACGTGTGGGTTCACGAAAAAATAATACAAATGCAAATGTCCGCTTGTTTGCGTACCGCATGAAAATCACAACGAAATCTTTTGGTTCGTTCACTGTTATTGGAAAAAATAACGAAATTGAAACTTATTAAAAACGAAAGTTTTTATCGACTTTATCTTTATTATGCAAATATTTGGTGCTACTATCTTTTTAGTACTGACTAATATATGTATAGTCTTCTATTGTTTCGTATTTTTTGGGTCTAGACCTTGAGACGATATAACCATTTAAGAATTCTTTGAATTTTCAGTCGTTTTGTACATAATAATACAATATAATACAAAATAATTTTTTGCTGCGAACTGGTTTATTTTGGGCAAAAAATTCAAGAGACATTTTTTTTAGAGTGAAACAGGCTATCGGAAATAAATTTTTAAATGGTAAACAAATAATAAGACAAAAAGTTACGTTGGAAATAAATTTTAGGGGTTGCGTTTTTCACCCCTTACAACCATGGGGTAAATCAAATAAATTACTGGCTAAGTGTCTTTTTGGTAGTAGAAAATGTCAGGTTAATTTCAATATTGTAACTTGTTTAGTGCTTGTGAAAAAAATTGTTAAACAAATTTTATGTACCCCCTTTAAGGGACTGTATCTTAACAAGGGATGCTCCAATGAAGTTTCTTTATATGAAAGATCCTATCTTTTTTTCGATGAGGAATCACCCCTTTAAATGTTTTACACTTATTTAGTTACACCCTGTATAGAGTTGCGCGCGAGTTTTTGATTCGACAAGCTGAATTTATCACTATAGATGCTAAATATTATGTACATATTAGTTTCCACAGTCATAAAAATGGGGGGAAGATTGTTTACAGGGTGGTTAATTGTATAATTTTTACGTAAATTCACGTTTTTCGCTTATAACTTTATTCCGTTCATTTCCACGAGAAAACAGTAAACTACTTTTTTTTCGTCTACAAAAGACCTACAAAACTAGCCCTCGAGCGTCAAAAAATATTGATTAGATCAAAAGTTATAAACAGAAGAAGTTTATTTATGACTTTTGAATTAAACATTATTTATAAAACTGCGTTATTATTACCAGAACGTTTTGGTATCGCATCCTCTCATTCCTTATCACTGTCTAATAACTCACACGAAATCTGGAATCGGTAAGTTGAATAGTTTACAAGTTATGGCCTTATAAACAAATTAACTAATTTTTCTTAGTCTGGACGATCCCGAGGACCTTCCACAATCGCACTGATTTTTTTCATGGTAGATTTCATAATAATACATTGAAATCTATCTTTTTTTTTATTACAAATTTGCAACCTGGATTTTTTTTTTTTTATTTTTTAGCCTTAGTTGCAAAATGAAATATACGACGCACGAGCGTGACAGTTTTACAGAACTTATTGTTTGAATAATTTTCAATTTTACCGAAATATTATCTGCCAACGTGAAGAAAATAAAAATACTATTTCAAACAAAATTACTGGTCACGTTGCATGTAAGACCCTATGTAAGTAATAATTCTTTCACAAAATTACATTTTTTCCTAAATGATTTGCCTTAGATGATTTGCTTGCAATAGTAGTTGTATACCTTAAAGGACTGGCCGTAATTGGACCTGCCGGTCACTACAGACTTATTTTATAACTGCCGATTATTCAAAAACAGTTGTGAAGAATTAGGAGAGAGGTGAAGAATTTGACAGTTGCAACTCCTCGAACAACTGTTACAACTACCGCTACACCATGTATATTAGTTGCAGTTATTTGCGAAGTTAAAAAAAATATTGTTCACACAAACATTCACATATTTTTAAACGCAGATATTATTTAATGCCGCGTTTCACAAAATATATTACACGGGTTAAAAATACGTCTGTCCAGCCGTATTTTATTTTTACCTCCTAGTAGCGCCGATCTAACGCTGTAAACATAAAAACGCTTGGGAGTGGTTAGACAATATTTTTCTGGTGAAGACACCGAGAAAACTATGTACCCGAAAGTATTTGTAAATAAATACGCTTAACTTTGGTCTTGGGTGACCTGAAGGTGAATCTATATTTAACGATGACAGACGACAAGATAAAAAAATAAAAACTTTTTTTTAATTAGATATTTTGACACTCGTTCGCTATAAATTATACTAATTGGTGTTTATTCTGGTACTTATATATTATTTGTAACCTTTGCATGCAGGCACTGGTTTATCGTAAAGGCAGGTCAGTGTATGTGTACTTTTGTAAGAGACAGATTATTTAGGCGATAGAGATAAGACTATTCGCGTTTTAGAAACCGCGTTTGCCCGGGTGCTTGCCACGGTCTGTCACCTTTCACGTCCTCTAATATAACAGGTCGGTTTATTTTTTGTTTAGTTAGCACTTGATATTTCCGATATGGTAAATATTATTCCGAAAGCCAAATTGAATGCAATTGTTGCCGAAAAACAAGTCGGGCCCTGTTGACGTCACTGTATTCCGTTTCGTGAGAACAAATAGGGTCGTTGGTCTATGACATCCGATACGAATTTAACCTTTCTTCATTTTCGATAATGTTGTGCAAAAAGACCACAGAATATTTCGTAACGTGATATTAATAGCATTACTTTAAATCTAATGTTATTATTGTAGGTTTGCTAGCCATTACTATCGGCCATTCTTGGCGTTGCCAACGTAGCAACGTAATAAAACAACAGAATTGGAAAATAATCTCAGGTAAAAACGTCATTATTTTACCACTCCAGTATTATTTTGAGGAAATCCTATTAAACATAGTACAGAAAAGTAATCATATAATTTTTTTTATTCCAATGTCAGGTCTGAGGTATTATAATGTAAATAATTTTATTGATGTGCTTACAAATTGCACTTACTTTTAAGCATAAACATATAAAAAATTAAAAATACATAATATTCTTGTAATATTATGGTTATTATACCAAAGGAAATTGTATTGATGTGAATAACTTGAAAACGACGAATCTTAGGGAAAAAATTAGTCACTTTTTTTATGTATTTTGTGCATTAGAATATAAATCAGTTACAATGACTTGTAAAAAAATTCAGTGGCGTAGGTTTTTTTTTGTAAAAAAGGGGTGACCCCTGTCCAGTTATACACCACTGGTTGAACCTTTACAGCTCATATTTTAGGGAATGTAAGGCCTGCTATCATACATTATCTGTACCAAATTTTATTAAGATCGGTTAATAGATTCCGGAGATATAAACAAAAAATCAATTTTTTTAACAGCTTCAACACCCTTTATCTCTAAAACGGGGCTGTTCCAGATCAATGTTTATAGGACAAACACGAATATTTTAAAGAGATCTATATCTGCCCTCGAAGTTTCCTGCATAAAATTCGGACCACCCTGTAATTATTGCTGCTGAAAACAATCAGAGGTACTTATAGCTTTCGAAAATCAAAATTGGGAAACCTCAGGGATATGTACTTGGTCTAGTCCTCTTTATCGCTTGTATAGTCTTTAAAGTACATATTAACGATGTCCAAATTTCTTATGCAGATGACACAGCCGTATTTTTAAGAGATGAAATTTGGGAGAATGCGAAAGATAAGGTACACCAGAAAAAATATTTTTTCTTCAAAAATAAATTACATTTGTCTGATTCTACTACTTTGAAATGAATTACAGACACCTACAAGTCGAAATTGTGAACATCACGTATACGTGTTCATTGTAAAATTTCAATTTAGGGCAGCTGCCTCGCATTTTCGACATATTCGGTATGTAAAGATATTCCGAGACCAATACTCGCTGAACTGCATAAAAGTCATATAACAAACAATAAATGTTGCAACGAATTATAATTATATTTACTGATGCGACGAAAATAAGTCTTTTTATCGCCTTAATGGTGCCAGTCAAAATTTGACCTAACCTAACACAACCATTATGATAATACTTGGATAAACTGTCCAGGAAAGAGCACAAACAAAATCTGAATGTCATATGCGAAATAATAATCGCCTTTCCGACGAGCGTTATTTAACCGTAGGAGTTGTGCTATAACCTAGGCTAAATATTAGGGGCCTCCTCGCTCGGCTTGTCATGTTCTATTTTCGGACACTGCGGACTTAAAAAATTGCTTGCGGGCTTCAAAAAAGTAGTCGCATATTTGTTATAGATACTGGGCCGTTTCGCAACCGCTTGTTATTTTCTTCTAGAAATACCTGGGAATCTAACTTGGAAATGCGACCTTATTTTTGCCACACCAGCCTCAATGACACGCGCTCTTCATCTGTTTTGTTTATAATCAGATCACACGACGTCTAGATGTCTTTGAGACAAATGGTGCGTGATAACATATTTTCATGTTCGAAGAGGATGTCGTCTTTAAAAATATTTTGATATGTCTACGGAAAAATACGCCTTCTACTATTATGTAACACGTAGACTCTAAATTTCGAATCCCCCGCAAGTGCCTGTTCGTTTTGAACAAATAAGACGTAACGGCGTTCCACGTAACAGTAATCTAGTGGCCTAGACAAGACGCGGCCGACTCGGATTGTACGCGGTCCGCACCTTCCGGCATGACATACTAGATGCTGCGCTAGGCTAGACCATCACGACGATATGCCGTGGCCTAGGTCAGTTTCGATACGGACCACGATTGTTGCTGCAGACCGGCCGGGCGGTTTTTTTTTTTTTTATTAACAATTAACATAACTCCCGTCTGGGACCGAGTTGGAAAATAAACGACTTTATGTGTACGCTTAACTGCGTTTTAGATTTATAGATTTTGAGTAGACAAAGAGCCGGTTCGTAAACAAAACGAGAAAAATAGTGGCGGTGTGTCTTGACCTTTTGGCGTTCCCCTGGCGTTATGGGAATCGAACCGATGGAAAAATCCAAAAGGCCGCTTAGTTTTCCCGTCAAACCTGTTCGAGGGTTTCTTAAAATTAATTAATTAATTCTAAATTATTACGGAGAATCAATAAGTTGATCAACAACGCCGCTTCAATAGCATTGGCTGAAATTTTTGGTAAAGGTCAGTTATAGTCAAAACGGCGCGATACGTACAAAAGGTTTTTATAAATTTTTCAGCTTTACTATCTTCAAAAGAACATTTTTAAGGTGAGGTAGCCAACTGCCTAATTCTTTTTAAAGAAGAAAAGTTCCATGATGGAGCAAGCACCAATAGAATTGGATACAACTTTTTATTTTCCAAAATGTGCAAACCAGAGAACAAAAAGCATTGCTAATGAAGGGGTTCCAGTTTTGAATTTCTTTTAAAGCTTTTCTTTACTTTAAATTTGCAATAATTATTTAAAAATATTTATTAGGAAGACTTTTTTACCTCTCTTGTAATTTTTCGATAAAACCGATAGTTTTCTAGTAAAAAAATTAGATGCGTCATCGTTCACTAAAGGGGTAACTGCGAACATTTGTAAAAATAAAGCAGGCGGATGTCATAACAAATAAATAGTTATTTATCATATTAATAAATTGACACTTTCTGTCAATAAGCCGGTAATTTAATAATAACATTAAGAATAATTTACTATTAATTAATGAAAAATGTTTGATAACTTATGACTATGGGACAAGTATTAGGTAAAGTTATTTATCTGAAATAAAATTTAATACAAACCAAAAAAAAGAAATGCAAAATTAAATTTAAAGAATATTCTCGAAATAATTTCCATTTTACTGCAAGCATAACCTAATACGTCTATTGAAGTTATAACGCACTCGCACAAACAGTTCTTGGATATTGCGAAGGTCATCTGCTGCCTGAAATATTATTAAGCGTAGTTCTTCTAATGAGGCAACAGGAGTGGGAAAAATAATACTTTTTATGTGTCCCCACAAAAAGAAATCCATAGACGTTAGGTCAGGTGAACGTGCAGGGCAACAAACAGAGGCATCACGACCACGACCAATCCATGAATGAACATTATGAAGGTTTACTGCACCTACTCTATAATCTGTTTGGAAATGAAAGAGAGTAATAAAACCCCAAGATAAGAACGGGCCATGGGCGTAGTAATATTTCGTTTCAGGTAATTATCGGGTAACACTAATGCTAACAAAAATGACAGGGATTGGAAAATCGACTATTTACAGACTTTTAAAGGAAACAAAAAATGAACAAGATACTGTAAATCCCCAAAATCATCTACAGGGAAGTCAAAAGTCGTTATAGTTGATTTCTTCAAAAAAGTCATTCGCAGAAAAGTACACTCATTTTATTTTAAAAAAGAAATACCAACGCTAAACAAAATTTTAAGTGAACTTTCAGAGGACAACGATTTGCCAAAAATCAGTAGAAGCAAATTATGGGCCGTCTTACGAGAGTTGAATTTTTGCTGGGAAAAGCAGAACAGGAAGTCAGTTCTTATCGATAAAGATGAAATTATTTGTTGGCGAAGATCCTACTTAAGATCAATTAGAAAATTCCGTGACGAAGGGAGGAATATTTATTATCTAGACGAAACTTGGGTCAACGAGGGATATACTGTAACAAAAGTATGGCAAGATAAAAATGTAAAAAGTTTTCGACAAGCATTTTTGGATGGACTTTCAACAGGGTTCAAGGCACCTTCAGGTAAAGGGCGAAGATTAATAGTGACACATATAGGTAGTGCCAGTGGTTTTGTAGATGGCGGTTTACTTTTATTTGAATCTAAAAATACAGGTGACTATCACGAAGACATGAACGCAGATGTTTTCGAAGAGTATTTTACACAGATGTTGGATCTTATTCCTCCGGGGTCTGTAATTGTCATGGATAATGCCAGTTACCATTCACGGCAGACCGAGCGGACGCCTACGACTGCTTGGAGGAAAGCCGATATAATTCAATGGTTATCCGGAAAAAACATTTCTTTTGAAACAAATATGGTGAAAAAGGAACTTTTGACACTTGTCAATCTTAATAAAGATCAGAAAAAATATGTTATCGATGAAATGGCAACAAATCGCCAAATAACGGTACTACGGTTACCACCTTATCACTGTGAACTTAACCCAATCGAATTAGTCTGGGCGCAGGTAAAAGGAGATGTAGCGCGAAATAATACGACGTTTAAATTAAGTGACGTGAAAATTTTGTTAAAAAATTCCTTGGAACGAGTAACTGCAGATAACTGGCAAAGATGTATACATCATGTACAAAAAGAAGAGGAGAAAATGTGGGAACTCGATAATTTAATTGACGTTACTGTGGAACCTATCGTTATCAATCTAGGAGACGAAGATAATTCATCAGAATATTCAGAGGATGAATTTTAATATACCTACTTTTTTATTTTCTTTATTGTACATTTATACAACACTACATTTACTCACCATAATTTGAATTTTCAAAATACATATATTTTTGTGTGGAATAAAAGTCTATTCATTAAATTTAAATAAATATTTTGATAATAATATTGAATAATTTTATTTGAATTACTAAAAACCCTCTTAACCCGGTTATGATGCTTAAAGTAGCCTCATGTTTTGAAATGCTGTTTTTATATTGTTTACTTATAAGAGAAATGGACCGAGAAATTGAAGCGGCATAGACAAAGACGGATTGTCGGGGATTAAATTTTAGCTACCTGCTACAATTTAGTACAACCCGGTCACACAAAGTTTTTTTAAAAGTACACCTCATCTATACATAATATAAAAATATTGAATATAAGCACCAGTACTACATTTATTTACGATTTACATACATAATAAGCTTTTATTACTCTCCTTCATTTCTAAACAGACTATAGGAAAATTTGCTTCATCGGTGAGAAGTATATTCATTAGTTATACTGCAACATCTAGAACAAGATCATTTTTGCTACTTCATTTAAAAACACCCTGTATACAAAAGATGTTGAAATTAGCAACCTGCACATAACAATCAGTGACAGATCATGACATTTACAGTTTTTTCTAGTCTATGTCACAAAATCAGTCGTTTCTAGAAAACGTTTCTAAAACGCTTAGTTGCGGCCAGACGCGTCCGATGAAAAAAAAAAGAGCTTAATGGTCAATAATTACGGGTAAAAACTGTGTCGCGACTGGGACCCACACGAACCCGCTGGACAAAAAAAAAACCGCGGCCCTCATTATGGCGGTGCTGATGGCAATTGCGACGGCGACGGTGTCGTCCCAGAGGCAGCCGCAGACACTATAATCAAAATATCGCATGAAACGGAAGCGTTCACGCGCAGCGCATCCAGCAAGCGGGTGACCTTGGGTTTGCGGAAAGTCGCAGGCGATGTCGATGAACCACTGACCGTCCCGGCCGGCTCGCAGTTATATAGATGGCTATGAAAACGGCTCTAGACGGCCCAAAGCTCGCTATTTCGTCGGACGGGGCCGCGCGGGGGGGCGGTAGAAAATCGCGCGGCGTAACGCTTGTTTGCCTCCCGTCTCGTTGACTGATGACATCGACCGGGGGGGGGGTTCATCAAATCTTATCGCTCGTGCCTACCTGCGTGCGAACGATTTGAAAGATTTGAGGAATAATATGAGCACCGTGCGGTTAAATCCTGGGTCTCTTCGAAAACATATTATCTTTTTCTCGCAATTTTAGTGTGGTTCATGATATTTTCTCAAGGCGTGAGCGTGAGTAAACGACAAACAAACAATAACGGAACGAATTCGTATCCAAACTTATCTAAAAATCGCAGCAAGCTTAATATTTGCAAAGTGGTGTCTTCTAGCTTTTTAGCAACACCACAAAAAAAATAAAACACGCAAAATGTAGTCCTTTTTACAATATTTTAGCCTATTACGGTGGTTTTCTAAGAAATAAACTTTCTATTTTCTTGTTTCCGAATCCGGATGTCCATGGAATTTTTTTCTTACTTTGAAAGCTTGCTTTATCCCCCCTCATTTCGCTCAATTCGAGAATACAAAACCGACAACTTCGCCCGACCGTTTACATTACGGCTTATTCGCGACTTCCTGTAACGCAAACCGTAGGACAAAAATAGCGATTAACCTTCCTGTGACGCCACTGCGTGACTCGTTCGAGGAAATGCGCGGCTATTGGCCGGCTGCGAGACTGCCCGCCAATGGGGCCGTCCGTCGAGAGCGAGAGTGCATTAAATATAGAAGAATGATAATTGCAGCGCCCGATGCCAAAAAAGTGCATCTGCTCCCAATGTCGGGACGGGCGCGCAAGAGCGCCCTTTTCCGAGGCGTCAGCGGACTGGTTATTCGAGAGAGACGTTCGCACAATCGATTCCTTTGTCCCCGGATTATCGGCGACTAATGTCGTCCTCATCGCCCCATGGCTAAATTATAAACTTTGCCCAACTTTCGGTCCGTCGATATATCTTACCCTTGGACACATTTAAAAATTTTAAATGGCAATATTATCAGTCAATTATTTTGTAAGCCCCTAAAATGTATTGTATACAAAGGAAGGAGCTAAAGTATTCAAAAGCACTTTAGTTTTAGTTATTTAGCACCATATCGACATAGAGTCTATCAATTATTTTGTAAGCCCCTAAAATGTATTGTATACAAAGGAAGGAGCTAAAGTATTCAAAAGCACTTTAGTTTTAGTTATTTAGCACCATATCGACATAGAGTCTATCAATTATTTTGTAAGCCCCTAAAATGTATTGTATACAAAGGAAGGAGCTAAAGTATTCAAAAGCACTTTAGTTTTAGTTACTTAGCACCATATCCACATAGAATCAGTCCATCAATTATTTTGTAAGCCCCTAAAATGTATTGTATACAAAGGAAGGAGCTAAAGTATTCAAAAGCACTTTAGTTTTAGTTACTTAGCACCATATCGACATAGAGTCAGTCTATCAATTATTTTGTAAGCCCCTAAAATGTATTGTATACAAACGAAGGAGCTAAAGTATTCAAAAGCACTTTAGTTTTAGTTCCTTAGCACCATATCGACGTAGAGTCTATATTTTAATATTAAGCAATTAGACTCTAAAGTAAAGTAAATTTCATGTTATCAATTATTCCAAAGGAATCTAAAATATGAAGGAAACTAAACTACCTAGAGACTAAAGTGCATTTTTTTAATTTTGAACGATTAACTCTGAACAACATAAATTCAACACTGTCAATTGGTTAGAAAGAATCTAAAGCGTATTGCGTATGAAGCGACTAAACTGCATTTTTAATGCCAAAGTATTAAAAAAGCAC
Organism: Anoplophora glabripennis; assembly: GCF_000390285.2. NCBI lineage: Eukaryota > Metazoa > Arthropoda > Insecta > Coleoptera > Cerambycidae > Anoplophora > Anoplophora glabripennis. The sequence continues at coordinate 361,748 of NW_019416466.1, read as the reverse complement.
TTTAGTCTTGTGGTATATATAAATAAATGCAAATCATAAATATCAATAGTATACTAACTAGAAAATAAAGGGACTTTAGTGCATCCGAATCCCGAGGAACTAAAATTTCTTTTTAGTTCCATTAAAAGCGCATATGTTACCTTGAGACTACAGTATTTAGTCTCAAGGTAAGTGCTTTTTAATATTAAAGAATTAAAAAGCACTTTAATCCTACTTAAGATATTAACAATATTAGCATCCAGTTATTTTGAAGATATCTAAAGCCTATTTTATACCAAGGGACTAAAGTGCATCTTCCAGTCCTATGGAACTAAAATTAATTATAGTCCGACACATGTCTGGTATCTTCTTCATTTCTCAGCCTGGAACAATGTCAAATTTAATGATTTCTTTATTGATATACATATAACTGAAAACTGTTCCGCGAAGGATCGATAGTACTAAAGCGTATCTTTTAATTGCGAGCGATTAAGAGATACTCGAGCAGTATTTTAAAGCAGAATATTCTATCTACCTTCTCTAAAGAGATATAATAAATATAAGCGAACATCTGTTCGCTCAAGTTTTTAGTACTACCTACATTATATATCAAGGTGCTAAAGTGCATCATCAAATTTCGAAGGATTAACGGACAATTTAGTCCTGCTTTGATAAAATACACGTTTTATTAATCCCAGGTCGAATAAGCACTTTAGTCTTGTATGTAATATGTACTAAATGCACTTTAGTCCTCTTACACAAAAACTAAAGTGGTACTTTTATTCTCCAAAGCGCGATAAGCAGACTTAGATGCCTTTTAGCGTGTTTTTTCGAATTCCTCACAAACAAACGAAGCAAATATCTACAAGAGATTTAACGGCTAACCTCTGCCAGATATCGCTCGCCTTACATATAAACAAAACGCGGTGAATGGAGACAAAACTGCAATAAAAAACAGACAATTATCAGTCCTGACACGATTTGATGCATCGAGTCCTAATTACGGCAACCTAAAAAAAAAACAAACCAATTATTCGCCAAGGCGGCCAATGGGAACGCGCCGATACCGCTCGCCGTATCAGCATTGTGTAACATGTTTTTCTGATCGGCCGGGGATATTATTTTTATAAGCGGGGCAATTAATATCTCGCGGGCATGATATAATTCATCCCGCGGAGGGAATCGAGGAAAAAACAAACGCAATCGGGCCGTTTCCGGTCGCCACACGTAACGCCTTATAGGAAAAAAAAACAAAAGAAGCTCGCTCGTATGTATGTACGTGTGCGTTGCGAGAGCGGGCGACCAAGGCCAACTGCGCGCATGTGCATCTCTATAATTATATCACTGCAAAACTGCAAGTGCACGCGGGACGTCACTGGACGCGGGTCGGGGGATGGGGGGGCACCCTGCCGGGGTGGACGGCCGATTCAAGGTTCTCAATAAGCAGGCACGCTGCATACGCTCGCCGATGGCGAGGAAGTTCGGCAGGGAATGCTGCACAGGGTGTTCCGGCCGCGGCGATGCGGTTTTGTGCAGGCCGGAATCGATCGGTCTTGAGACATGGCCTCCTGCTCATCGTAAGTGACGATATTGCGGAAACAACTACTTTGCGGACTACATGCCTCGACCATCTTAAACAAAAATTGAAAATGGCATATCTAAAAACTATTAATTGCAAACCGAATAGATACCTGACATATTAAAATCATTAAATGTAAATATTTTATTGTTCATCACGTCTGATAATAGGCGAGCGGTTCACCCCTAAATAAAAGGCATGAACCGACTAAATCTTTAAAACAAAAACCTACAGCATGAAACTTATTTTATTTTATGAAGTGTATTTTTCTGATAATTTACATATTTTTTATATTTTTCGGCGTTGTCAATCAATTGTTATAAACAAAAAAGTTGTAAAAAAAAAAATACTCGCCGAATGTCTTTGAAAATAGTTTTTTATTGTAAAATGGACAAAATAAACACATTTTGTTCTTTGACAAAAATTCGAAAAATGCTTCGTTTCCGAAATATTTACAATTTAATGTGAGAAAAGTGACGAAATGACAACTTCCGGAATTTTTTTCTCAAAAACTACTGAACAGATTTTAATTCTCGCCATTCGGCGAGTAATTTTTTTTACAATTTTTTTGTTTATAATATAAAAAAATATATGTAAATTATCAGAAAAATACACTTTATAAAATTAAAAAATTTTCATGCTGTAAGTTTTTGTTTTAAAAAATTTAGTCGGTTATCAGTTCATTTAGAAGCATCTGTTTAGGGGTGAACCGCTCGCCTATAAAGACCAACAGTAAATGTAGCCACAATAGACAGATCTTGATATTTCTGCATTTTGAATATGTTTTTTAAGGGATCTCCTTATAAATGTAATTAATAGAACGAAATTATAAATAAAACACAAAGCTTTTAGAAAAAATGAAATTTTTAAATGGCAATGTTCAAAGTGTACCTACATTCTAACTTTTTCATTATTAAAGACATGGAAACAAAAATATATTTGTACAAGCTACAGCATTTATTTAGAAAAATTTGTCGCCTTGTTTTAACCTGTCTAAAACACCATTTTGATACTTCTAGTTTCAACATTTGTCGCAATTTTTGCAAAGCATTTTACAGGACATTTTTCGAGAGTGATAAAAATACAAAGCAAAGCGTATATTGTGGATCTTATAACAAGTCTATATTTACTTTAAAATCATTTTTAACGCTCATCTACAGCAGATCCTTTCCAATTCGAATGCACTCCCAAAATAGAGTTCATTGCATAAAAGGAAGCCGTTTCGCTCACTGCTTTTACAATACACAGACTAAAATTACGGCAATCCATCCAAATCGTAACAGTTTTCGTAAGCTTACTCGCATCCAGACCGATAAAGAGTTTCGTTTCGTAACGGAAAAAGCTCTCCACAACAACATCGTTACATCTCAAATTTCTGTTTCTGAAGTTCTATAAGCCTTATGCCAATGTAAAACTTAAGACGACAAAACTGAACCTTCCCCGTAAACACGCTGTACGGCAATTGTTCTAGAATTCGGTTCATTAATTAATAAATTGTAAACCAACTGCGGCTTCCGTTGTTATTCCGACCACATTACAGACATATTTTTCCTGGAATCGTCTAATTTCCTCTAGAGATAAGTTAATGTGTAAAGTACTTTTAGCGGGTCGATCGTATCCTCTGTCTGGAGGGGTGAGGAGGGGGAGAGGATAGGCGGATAGGCGGCCCTGCAGAGAACATTGACCAGGAAACATCGCATATAACCTTCAAATCGTTCTGTCCTTGGTTAAAATAGATGCATCGCAACATTGCGGAGTAAGCTCCACTGCACTCCTTTCGCTAAGTAGGCGCTGATTTCGAGACGTGTGCGCCTTCACTTGTTCGCTGGCTGTGCCACAGCCATCCCAGATAAAGCAAGTAGACCACGACGGATTATGACTGCTCAGTGGAGCACACCCGGATTGCTGGAGCGTTCGGAGAAATTCTTCCGGGTCCTATCGGTTGTTAATACCGATTACGCGCTTTTAACAGTGAGTTTTCTAATGCCAGGTACACACGTGACGATAAATCGCAATATATGTGCGTTTATAAATCTGATGTAGATGCTAAAATCACCCTTTAGAAGCTTACTATTTATTTAATGGTTACGTTTGTCGTTTTGGACGTCGAAACGACGCGTTTCCTCGCTCTTACAGAGATGCACAATAAAAGTGTCACCCAATTTCCTTTCCCGTTGCGTAATTATCCAACTAAGGAAGCTATTACGTCTCTCAGATTTGATAAACTAAATGACATTTCCTACTTAAATCGTTATTCACTTTTATTAGAGACGAAGTTTTCGTGACGCGACCTCGTCGATGTCGCTGCTGCACCAGCGTCAAAGGTCACCCAACTGAGCCAGCCATTGTCGTCTGTATTTATGCTTAATTAAATAGTAATTAACCGCCGTCTCTTTTTGCCTACTAACTGTCTTTAAAAAAAAAACTTACTGAATTAAATGGGATATTATAAGGTTCCAAATTAGAGGACTTCGTGACTAAAAATCGGTAATTAAGAAATTAGTGGAAAGATATTGCCGTCGTTGTGATCTCCGTCGCCTTCGTTATGGGGGTGAAAGTACTGCATAACTAAGAAATTTGACGCTTGTCGCGTTTGACAGAAAAGGTTAATGTAACTTTCGAGAATGAAAAAAAAATCAAATCTGCTGTGAAATCATGCCAAGTAAATGTTCAACAAAAATTATGTACTCTAATAATTGATAAAATACAATTAAATATTATTATATACCAAGAAATTGCATAGTAGGAGAAATTGTAATTTTATTTTTAGCATTTGGCCCCGAATAGCATTCAATTACACAACAATACCTGTTAAACAACTAAGGTCGTCAATCAATAGAACCACCAGGCATATACCGGTTTCCAACTGATTAGCTTTGATCAATATGCCACAGGTTTTTTTTTCATCGAGGACTGACAAATCATTATATATTTTACGCAATTTTTTTTACCACATTGCCAGTTCTCCATTTTCTAGAATAGTGCCGCGATTTTTAAATAAAAAGCGTGATTTTCACCTGTCTTTCTATTAACATGCTGCTCCCAAAAAAATCGAACGCTCATAATCCCCTTTGCTTGGCAAATCCCGCCGTATTTTTTCTTCCCGGACACAGATGACGGCGGGGACAAACCCTCCCCGATCCTGCCCACCACCTGACCCTTTTAATTAAACCGACGGGGGCCCCGAAATCCGGGTAAACAGACGGAATTCCTAGGCGGAAGGAGCGCCGGCATTGTTTCGTGCACCTTTTGTGGAAAGTGGGTCACGCTGGGCGGGTGGCTGATCGCAGGGGTTGGGATCGGGAGAGACAGGTAGATCAACAGTTTGTGCGAGCGAAGGGGCTCCGGAAATCAATTATGTTAAGGAGGGTATTTACCGAACAGGTAGCCGACTGATTTGTCCTCCTATTTTAGTAAATTATAGGGCCTGTGCGTGGTGTGTGTTTACCGGGGACCAGGGGGATTGGGAACGGGGTTAGGTATCTGCGTTTGGTATTTCCCACGCATATTAAATGGTCTCGGGTGCCCGTCGCAATGTTTTCGAATCATCTGAATTAGTACGGATTCTAAAACGTTCAGAAAATCGCCAGTTCTCAAGTTATCGCGTCGCCATACTTTTTTTTACTGAAGTTTTTAGTTTGAAATGTCCAATATCTGACGCAATTTTCTTCGCTTGCTGTAATCAAAGGGTGGCAAGAGCAGGATACTAATTAAATAAAGCTCATCAGTTTCAATAAATAATATTTAATACTTTTTTGTACTGTTTCGATTTTGGAAGTGGATCTTATTTGTGGAAGGGCGAAATGGGCGGTGACTATTAGACGCCTTCATTATAGCCATCTTTCTTTATCGCACGGATTTATATGACTTTCTTTATCGCTCTCACGTAACAGCCGATGAACCATGGGGACTTTCCGACCCTGTACAGTGAGTCGACGGATGGAGTTGACAAGAAGAGAAACTCTTTTTATTTTGACTTTATCGCAAAATGTCACTCTTTATAAAAAGTTCTGCCTATCGATAAAATGAGAATGTCATACAAACACCTTAGATTAGATATACAGGGTGGTCTTAAATTAAAGAAACACGAAAATACACAAGAGAGAAGTACCATTATTTATTATTTTACACAACATTTTCATAAAACAAATCTGTTTATATCCTCAAGTAATGTCCTAATACAAATTGTAAAATAAAAATTTCAATTCTGACTTTTACTCTTTATGTATAGCTACTCCCCACCTCAAAAATTGAAATTTTGATTTTAAAACATACAATGTTTGGCGGAATTTCCTTTTCGTGCTGTGGCAATCACACAATTTCAGTACAATTTAACTCGCCTCAGCTTTAAGGTAATGTAATAAATACTTTTTTACCGATGCATGTTCCGATTCCGAAATATCCGACGCCCGGAGGAATTCGATGGTACTTTTGCGCGCCCACTGATTTACCTGCTCAACCGTGACAATGTCAAGGGTCCAACGATCCCGTGTTTTGACGGCATCGACCCACTGCAAAATCGAAACAAATGGGTTGGCCGGGGCGAATTCGAGAATTGGTCGCATGTGTCGCGCGAATTATTTATGTCTGCCTCGAAAAAATCGAAAGATACTTAGTTTAAGGCAGGAGTATTTCTCAACGTATGCCCATATACCATACATGGCCCAGATGTCAATTTTTTCAAGATATCGACATGACGTAACAAGTCTTAAAAAAACTTTATTTATCTCAACCTTGTACGCTGTAAGACTTAAGTGTATATAAATGTCTTGACCCAATTTTCTATCAGTATCTATGCTATTATTATTTCGTGTTTCTTTGACCAACCGCACAGTCAATCGCCTTGTTCCGGATTCGGAAATAAATAACCCATCGACCAATTAAATAAATGTGTAATTGTAATGACGAAAATAGACAAGTCAACACTTTGTGGCGATGGCGTGAAAAACGACTGCTCGTTTTCTAGTGCGTTGTATGGACGTTTTCACTAAAGGAAACGCACTTTCATTTAGAGAGTTCTGGTAAATACTATCATCCACTTATGTGCCGCTTAAGAAGATCGCACGTATTGGGAAAATCGTTCTGCCATAGATCGGACGCTTTGTTTAAAAAATTACTTTCCTGAAACGGAGATTTACTTCTAAAAATTAATTTAGGGACATACTTATATGAAAGTTACACCCCTGAGGCAATATACCCTCTTAAAGGAGGGGACTGAAATTCACGTTTTAATTTTTTTCTTTAACATGAGGAATGCTAGAGACACGAAACTTAGTATGAACATCCTACTAATAAAAAGACAACTTTTCAATATTTGTTCGATCATTGGCGCATTTTATAAAGGAGTGAAACAGTCGACCCCATTGCAATATTTTATTAGAAGACTGATTTATTGCGCAACTTTTTTACCTCTTGTAATTTTTCGATAAAACCGATAGTTTTCTAGTAAAATAAAGTAGGCGGATGTAATAACAAATAAATTGTTATTTATCATATTAATAAATTGACACTTTCTGTCAATAAGCTGGTAATTTAATAATACCATTAAGAATAATTTGCTTTTAATTAATGAAAAATGTTTGATAACTTATGACTATGGGAAATGTATTAGGTAAAGTTATTTAACTGAAATAAAATTTAATACAAACGAAAAACAAGAAATGCAAAATTAAATTTAAAGAATATTCTCGAAATAATTTCCATTTTGCTGCAAGCATAACCTAATACGTCTGTTGAAGTTATAACGCACTCACACAAGCAGTTCTTGGTTATTGCCAAGGTCATCTGCTGCCTGAAATATTCTTAAGCGTAGTTCTTTTAAGGAGGCAACAGGAGTGGCATAAACAATACTTTTTATGTGTCCCCACAAAAAGAAATCCATAGGCGTTAGGTCAGGTGAACGTGCAAGCCAACAAACAGGGGCATCACGACTACGACCAATCCAGCGATTCCGGTAATTTAAATTTAACCATTCTCTAACGGCAAGTGTACTATGTGCAGGCGCTCCATCGTGCATATACCACATCACCTGACGTGTAGCGAGAGGTACATCCTCAAATAATGTTGGAAGATTTTCGTTCAAAAATCTAAAATACTCGGCCGCTCCAAGCCTGTGGGGTAGAATAAAAGAACCTACTGGAGTATTTCCTACAATTCCCATCCAAACATTTAAACTGAAATTATGTTGACATCTTGAAACAAATATTTCATGAGTATTTTCTTCAGACCATGAATGAACATTATGAAGGTTTACTGCACCTACTCTATGAAAATTTGCTTCATCGGTGAAAAGTATATTCATTGGGAAATTTAAATCATTCCTGGAAATATTAATATATCATTGACAAAAATCCACGCGGTTAGGTAAATCAGGGTCATTCGATTCTTGCACGGGATGATGGTGAAAAGGGTAAAAGATTTTCATGAGCTACATTCTACTGCCTGGACACCTCTCTTGTGCTTGTACCACAATCTTATTCTAGATGTTCCAGTATAGCTTCCTCAGTTTCAACATTTCGGACATTACGCCTTCTTCCGGCACCCTCAAGATTGTTCTGAATTTTACCAGTTTCGCGAAGCCTTCTTTCCACCGAGGCCAATGTTTGTCTATGAGAAATCGGTCGGTTTGGATATCTTTGGTGGTATAATCTTATTGCAGCGTTACTATTTTTTCTGGATTGGTATAAATATTATTTGCCATAATTATTCTGATAATAAATTAATCAATTGGTACTAATTATTGGTTGACAGAAAGTGTCAATTTATTATTATGATAAATCATAATTTATTTGTTATGACATCCGCCTACTTTATTTTTACAAATTTTCGCAATTACCCCTTTATATTTTGTTTGTATGATTGGAGTTCCTTACGTTGTTTATCTTTGTTTCAGACCTAGACCCCTACAACAGCTACCTACTCCAGCAACATCACCAAGTACAACAGAGCCATCACATGCACCACCACAACCAGTCCCCCTTCACGACGCCATCACCCCCCTCCCCCCCTATGAGACACGCCATCCCCACGTCCGTCATCCAGGCAGCCACCTCCAGCATGTACGACGACTCCTACATGCTGGGCTTCTCCCCCAGGAAGCTGAAGAAGGTCAAGAAGCAGAAGATCGGCGAACCCGGCACGGTGAAGAGGAAAAGCCGGGAGGGTTCGACGACGTACCTGTGGGAGTTCCTGCTGAAACTCTTGCAGGACAGGGAGTACTGCCCCAGGTACATCAAGTGGACCAACAGGGAGAAGGGCGTCTTCAAATTAGTCGACTCCAAGGCGGTGTCCAGGTTGTGGGGGATGCACAAGAACAAGCCCGACATGAACTACGAGACCATGGGCAGAGCCCTCAGGTACTACTACCAGCGGGGCATCCTCGCCAAGGTGGACGGCCAGCGGCTGGTGTACCAGTTCGTGGAGGTCCCCAAGGATATAGTCGAAATAGATTGTACAGGCGCCGCGTGAATTGGCCTTAGAAGTTAGATTCTGCTCCGGCGCGCCCGAGCAGCCGCCGTCTCGAAAGTACAACAAAACACAAATTATTTATTTAGAGAATGAGAACTCAAGTTTTTATCAAATTGTATATATGCTAATGACTCAAATATGTAGACCGTAACAACGAATTTTGCACGTAGATGCACGCCACTTCCTGTTTTAAGATCTCATTTGTACAAAGGTGTGTCTGGAATCGACTATATCCTGAAATGGGAGGGAGGGGGACCGGAAAGAGGTCGTAGACGATAGCGAGAAGAGGTTGTGATGTGTTAAAGACAATTTATAGGGTTGTGGTATAGATTTTCCAACGCCGCGCACTATTTCATATATGACGTCCAACATTTATTTCCTACCAGACCAAGACTAGAGCGCGCGCCTCTAAGCTTTTCTCCTGCGTCAGTCGAAACTGTTTTGAGCCACCAGCTGTAAATGTAGCTAGACCCTAGCTTTCCTATTTGTAGGTTTAGAAGAAAACGCAAAAAAACTGTAGCATAAACTAGAACTTTTTTATGATGATATTCATCTTTTAAAACATTAAAAAGCATGGCCAACTTATGATCCTTTAAATGATACACTTCATCAAGTCATACGTGAACAGGACTGTAACGATTAAAGTTCGATGGGTCAAACCGTATATCATAGCAATCCTGAAAATGCTATAATGTACAGGATATTTCATATCAAAGGTTATGAGTCTTCTAAACTTTAAAATAAGAATAGCTAAAGTGGAGTAACATTTACAATTAATAAGGCTGATGACGGAAAGGTTTGACTTGGTCGCGCGGATTCAAAGTGCTTTTTTATACAAAACGCATTGTACAAAAACAAAACAACAATAACTAGTTTCTTTTGTAGCGCGATTTAAAGGATTTAAGGAGTCGCTATTGAGTGTACATAAAAGTTTTATTACGAATAGGGTGAATGTGTTGTTGTTGTTGTCTTTTAGTATGAAATAGTGAAGAGTTGTTATAAATATCGTAGATTTTTATAAATTATACCTAAGCAAATTTTAAAGAAAATATATCAATTATTAAATAGTAATAAAAGAAGTTATAATAGTCGGAAAAAATGTGTGAAATGTGATAAGAAAAGACAAGGTATTTTGGAAGAGTTTCATTTAAGGTTTCTTTTTTTGTTACGTATTTTAATAAAAAAAAAAAGGAAGGTGCTTTAAACATGGATATGAAGAAGACTGCGAGGTGCCTAGAGATTGACAGGGAAACAAAATGAAATGTCAATGATTAAGCTCTCTTTTATTTTCAGTTTGCGGAATCGAGCGAAATATCTTTTTGCTTCTGATCTCAGTTTGTACACGACAATTAATAAGACCGAGGAAATTGCCAATCATTTCTAAAAATTCGAATTTTTTTTCAAAGTACGGCTGTAGTTATTTTCGACTTCAATTTTGTTCAAAGAACCCCGCACAAAGCATATGGAAATTCAACACCGGTCAATTTTTATGAAACTTCGTATTTTGTTAGTCCACGTCATGCTGATCAAAAGTCTCGATGAGCACGAAGCCCTACAACCCCCCCCCCCCCCAAACCACCCCCAAAGATCAGGGTAATGAACTTGACAGATTACAGGTCAATTGGCTTACCGTAATATTTCATTACTGTAGTCGAACCTACAGACACCTATACCATAACTAGCCAGGCTTAAGACTATCAATGGGCACCGAGCCCTACAACCTCCACCAAACCCCCAAAGGTCAGGGGGTGCACTTGACAAATTATCGGTCAATAAAACTACCGAAATATTTTACTACTTCAGTCGAACCTACAGCCACCAAACTATAACTAGGCTAAGACTGCTACCTCTAAAACACTTAACCCCCCATCCCTCTCCGTTCCCACCAACTACCAAAGCCTGTCATGTGACTTTTCCCTGCCTACTAGATGTGTAGCTGTTTAATCGTGAATTCCATCTCACAGTCACCTAAACGACGCTGACCCCCGACAATTGAACCATCCACCCCCCAACCCAAATCCCACGGTTGGGGTCGGACCAACCCCAATTCTTATCGAAGTCTGACATGACTTTTCCCTGCTTACGGCTTATGAAACCGTTCAATCTTGAATTCCATCCTGCACCCATCTTATTCTTTAATACCCTTTAACCCACAAAAAGTACGAAAACCTGCCATAAGATTGTTTGCTGTTTGTGGGATGTGTAACCCTTTAATCATTATTTCCATCCCAAAGTGTGGCCTAACCGATCACTACCGACACCTTTTGACCAATTGACAATTGAACCCCTCACCCCCAATTCCAACCCCGGGGTTGGGAAGGTGGATTAACCCTTATTCGTTCTCGACCCAAAGCCTGCCGTATGAATTATTTCTGTTTACGGGCTCTGAAACTGTTTGATCATGAATTTCATTTCTCAGCTACCTTAACAATCACTACCCAATGCTCTTAACGTAAAGAGCAAACAGCCATATGGAAGATTTTGGTACGCAGTGGAGGGGAGGGGGAGTTTCAATTTTTGGAGGTTGAAGGGTATTGAGGAATGAACATTTCGACAGCTGTGGGATGAAATTCACGATCAAATGGTTTTATAACCCGCAAGTGGGAAAAGTCACATGTCAGGCCTTGATACGGAACGGGGTTGGTCTACCCCTCCCAACTATGGGGTTGGGTTTGGGTAGATCAATTGTCCTGGGTCAGCGTCGGAGGGTATCGGGTAGTAATCGTTTAGGTGGCTGTAGGATGGAATTTACGATCAAATGTTTTCCCAACCAGTAAGCAGGGAAAAGTGACATGACAGGCTTTGGTAGTTGATGGGGGAGGGAGAGGGATGGGGGTTTGAGTGTTTCAGGGATTATAGTTTTAAAGCTAGTTATGGTGTAGGTGGCTGTAGGTTCGTTTACAGTAGTAAAATATTTTGTTAAGCCAATTAACCTATATGGATCCCCCTGACCTTTGGGGGTGGTTTTAGGGGTTGAAAGGGGTTGTAGGGTTTCGTGCTTTGAGACTTTTGATCAGCATGACGAGGACTATCAAAAAGTTTCATAAAAATTGACCGGTGTTCAATTTCCATATGTTTTGTGCGGGGTTCTTTCAAAATTGCAGTTGGTTTGACCGTGTCCCAATTCCGGAGCCATACCTGAGAGGTAAAAATGTATATAATAAAGAATTACGTACTTATGATTTGGATCGATTTGAGCTTTCTAATTTGTAATTTATTAATAAGTGTACATTCTGTATAGTATTTATTATATAATTTCGAAATATCACAATTAAGTTTTTTTTTTGTAAATTTTTGTAACTTTCTGTGATTTTTGTAATTTTAGTTTCTAAATTCTTTCATTGTTTTAACATGTGTACCTAATTGAAAATGTGTCTTGAATCCTACTACTCAGCGCAAATCAGGACGAAAAACATATTATATATAATAAATATATAGAAAGTAACTAACCCAGGATTTCTCTCAGTGAAAAAAATTTATACATATTAATAAAATAAACTATGTGTAGAGAAATATATATGTATTCATGTGCACAACAAACAAAAAACTGTTATTAAACGTCCAAAAAACATGTGATATGTTTGCATGATTGTTAACTGTCACCTTTTTAGCATAAATAATATTTGTTATACATGTTGAATGTCTTTTTGTTTGTTGTATCTTTATCCGAATCTGTCTGCCAGTTTGAAATTACCACCTACACTTCATTTATCCGTCGACGAATCGAGAGTCGATTGATAAATGAAACGTAACATCCACTATCCCACTTCTGATTTGCTGACCACATCACTAATGAAGTTATTAATTATAAAGGTATTTAGGACCATGTAACATAAAAATCGTTAAGGAAAATATATATTAAAAATTTGGTGATATTGCAATAGAAATACTATAATACAGTGTAAATATAGAAAATTTTTATTATATCGCAAAAATACCTACCTTTAGCTGCTAAGGATTTTATTGATTTTTAAATATAATATTGTATAGTTTTTATTTAGTTTAAGATAAGTACTTCTTTATTATATAGTTTATTGTAATATTTTGTCTTTACAAAAATATAATACAAATAAAATCAACCTATGTGTATTCTTTCAAATCCCGATAATAAAAAAAAAATTTATAGCATGTAAAATGTTGGGAATAAAAATTGCAATGCCACACACCCAGCAATACACCCTGTATGTGGTGACATAAAGATACGATATTTAATCGGAATAAAATTAAACTATTACAAAAATCAATGGAATATCACTGACAAAATACACCAAAATATTGTGAAAACTGTCAAAACAAATATATGTCGTAAATAGTTTTACACATCTAGCGTTACCAAAGTTTTTAGAAAATTCCTCAAATTTTGCAGAAAACATCTATTAAAATGTGTATTTACAAATGGTAATAAAACCAGAATATCTGTCAGCACCAAAGCAAAAGATTGATTAGCTAATCCCTTTTTACTAAATTTCTTTTTAAAAAATACAAGGTGGGACATTAGTGTGAGAAAGTAAAATAACTCCCTTGTTATTCAGAATACAGAACATACAGGGAGATGAGTAAAAACGGAACACAAAAAATATAACATTTTTTAAATGGAACACCCTTTATATTTTTAAACATAATGGATTTCTGAGAAAATTCTGTATATGGCAATATGAAGAGTTTAACATTTTAGTGTGGGGTTGCCAAGTTATGTAGAAAATTCTTCCAATTTTTTGAAAAAACATAACCTCGAAGAAGTTATTAACTTTCAACACTTAAAGCAAAAATATTTGACAGTTATAGGCAAATGTTAGAAAAAAAATCATATACAATCGATTATTAGAAAGTTCAAACTTTCAACATTTTTCAAATGGGACACCATTTCGTTGTTCTATTTTATTCATATATCAGTCCACTTCAACTTTTATTAAGCGTGTACTACACCCAAAGTTGTTAGTTTTTAAGATATAGCAACATTTCTGAAAACAAAAATATAATTTTTATTATTTTCGGTCGCACGAGATGACTGGAAAAAAACTGTTACATTGTGTCAACTTGTCAGTTCATAATTTATCATTACATTTTGAGTTCATTTTATTAGTTAATATTTATGTGTTGATATTCTATAAAATAATTAAAATTAACTCCCCACTAAAATGTTAAACTGTTTATGTTGTCATAATATATAGAATTTTCGCAGAAACCCATATGTTTAAGAATATACAGGGTGTTCTATTTAAAAAATGTAATATTTGGCGTGTCCCGTTTGTACTCATCGGCCTGTATGTCTCAAATTAATTTTGTCGTTTAGATTTCTTGATTCTGTACAACTTTTATATGAACTTTTTCCTGTATTATAAGTAACAAGGGGTTATTTTACGTTCTTACACTAATGGCCCACCCTGTATATTTTATTATTAGCTCCTGTACTTTTACTTTATTTTAAAAGTATTGAGCTAATTCAAATTAATTCTAAAAATTTTCCTAAAAATATTGAATGAAATCAAACAAAAAGGGCAAATTTTTGTAAGTTAAGAAAAAAACTAGACGTATTGTGACCACTTTTGACAATGTTTAAAATTTTCTTGTTTCCTAAAAGCTCTGCGTTTTCTATATATTTTTTAGTTTTATTAATATCACAGACACACAAAAAAAAAGTCTTCTGTACTTTTCATGCGACATATGCTATCAGTAGTATTTTTGCCTCCTGATCACGAATCCGGTGTCAGAATTGAGCTATCACATCACAGGAATTTCCTAACCTCAAAAAACAGGTCAAAAATTGCAAAAATTCACTAAGTGCTAGGAAAAGTGAAAAAAAAATTTTTTCCTATATTCAAATGTTCATATATATGATTAAGACACCGCCGAACGTGAATCCGTGGTCAGAATTGATGTTCTTTTTCTAACAAAAAAAACGGGTCAATTAAAGTCAGATATCACGAATTTTCAAAACATAACAGATTCGCGCCAAATTTGGAATAGGGGGGTTTTCGGGGTCGCTGATCACGAATTCGAGGTCAAAATTGCGAAATTCATTTTGTAATATTTTTGTTTACTTTATAACCAGAGTACCCAATCATGTTTTAACCTTCTTAAAGTACACTGATTAAATTTTTAAAAACGAATTTTGTAAATCTTTATAAAAACGATAAAACTTTTTTTTGTGTTTGGCTGTGTATTGAAACATCCATTTAGAAGGTCATTGATAGTTGATTGTTAAGGGATTATGATAGAATATAGAAAGAAGTATAAAAGGTATTTCTTTCGATATATCAGGTATGTCGTTTTTTTTTAATCAATGTTATTCAAATATATAATTTTTAGTTTGGATAATTATTTAATTTTGGATAATAATTACTAAAACATATTTATTTTAAGAAGTTTCATATTTTTAATTTTGACAAAGCTTTATTATTGTTTTTCATTACTGTAGAAATTCGGTGGTTTTGGTGTTTTCTAGAAAGAGCATTAATCTGTATAAGTATGAAATAATGAATCAACCAATCAATGAAATTTTAATAAAATAAAAATTTTCTTTCTACATATTTACCATATTCTGATTATTTTTAACCTTTTCCCAAAAACACACACGCCTATGGATAATGATGAATAACTCTCAAGCATTTTTAGATGGACTGTACTAATTTCAGTGTACCGTTTCGTACCCTTCTAAGGTATTTATGTCGTTGTTTTCGCTAGTTTTAGAGACAATTAATTTTTTTAATAAAAATGACTGAAAAAGATAGTATGGTACACTACTAAATTTGCTTGTATAATTATTCGTGGCCGATACGATGCAATTAGAATTAAATCTAGTTTATAAAGTACAAGACCAGTACAATCATTTTAAAATAATGATTGGGTGATCGGGAGAAATAGAATAATTTATATTAAATTTCATGTTTCTCGCCATCTAGTAACCAATAGATGAACTAAAGACAACCCGAGCGCCACCATACTGGTCACGGTACAGAAACCTAGACTGCTATACCCCTCTATAAAGAATCCTGCAACAGAGTCCTGCCCACATAGAGGCGGTGGGTATGTAGATGGCACATAGTATTTTTCATTCATGTCTTGGTTCATTCATGAATAGGACGTGCGAAAATGTTTTGATTGTAGTAAAAGTGAGTGTGAATTTTATAGTGGTAGGACAGACGCCAGAACACCAGCAGACGAAGGAGCCCCGGGACAGCAAACGATATTGTCTTTTTTTGGGGTTTTAAAGATTGGGTAGTGTACTTTCGTCGACTGCCCACCTATAAAACTCAGAAAAAGGCAGGACGGCTGGAGAAACCGGGAAGGAAGCACCGGGTGGTGTACGTATGGCACTCCGAGATACGTTTTTGCATGTATGTTCAAGTTTTTCGAAGATAACGGTGGGTAATTTGCGATGTTTTTAATCAATAATGCTAGGTTAAATTTAAATTTTGTGTAGGAGTCGCATCCCCCTCACTCTGCAGCGGCGCAGCTGGTGGGCGCTCGGGTAGGACCTGGTAATTCCCTTTTTATTGAATATTTTGTTGTATTACATTAAGACGGTATTACAAGTATTTCTCATATACCGAAATGAAACGAACATTTAAACCTATGTTAATACACTGCTTTTCAAATCAAGTGGGCACTAATGTTCGCTTCCTTGTTTTTGGAGACACAAAAGTTGAATTACGAAAGATTAGACAATTTTTCACAGGCACGCAAAAAAAAGAGTGGTCTGTTTCAAAGACTAAATTAATGAAACTTTAAGATGTATTCGTACTTTCAAAAATGCTAGAGGAAATGAAAGATAAAGTTGGACTCCCTCTACTTTTGAAATATACAGTTTCTCATTTTTTCTGCATCAAGTGATTAAAAAAAATTGAGGCGATGGAGCAATTCTGGCCCTAGATTCGGATTCAGCGCCTCAAATTATACAGGGTGGTCCATTAACGGTACGGTTATGGGGTAAAACATTTAAAATATTTTCAAGTTTGTAACTTCACCGCTAGAGGGCGCATCTGCTATAGTATTACAGAAAATTGTCGTTTTTTCCAAATTTCACTTGAGAATACACTTTTAAACCTTTCACAAGTTTTGTTTGAACTTTTTTTTTTATTACCTTAGTAACGCCAGTATGAAAGGCGCCATCTTGAAATTTTTAAATTGCCATAACTTCTAAATGCCTTAATCGATATCAATAAACGATGGCTCATTTTAAAGAATAAATAATAAAATTTATATTTATGATATGGGAATAAAAATATTATTTTCCTGCGCAACGGTAATCGACTCTAATCAGAAAAGTTCTGTAATTGTCTCCGTTTACTAAAAAAATGAAATGCAACGATATAGGTTTTTTTGCTGGCTTAATAGACCATTTATTATGGAAAACAAATACAGAAACCGGCGGTCGATATATTTTTTCGTTATTCGCTAAAATAGTGAAGTTGTGCTAGAACATCCTCCTTTATTTAGTTCTCTAAATAACATTAACATAGTCCAAGCCAGCATTATATTGTAAAACTATACCAAGATTGTCCTTAAAAAGTACTTGCATTATTTTGAAATTTTTTTAATATGTAGGTACAATTTTTAATTTTTTTATTAATTCCAAATATCTGAGTATTTATAAAGATTATTGTTTTCATAACGAGGCAGGCTATGCCCTATGAAAATAGACAATTGAATAATTATACCAAACGAAATATGACAGCTCTTGCAACGTGCAAAATTAGTGTTAAATTGGTAAAAAAAAATTAAAAAATATCTATTTTATCTGAGTTTTTTACTTATATCTTGGAACCTATGCATTTTGGAAGAATATTGAAGAGGGAAAAACAGTTTTAGAATTGAATTTTGCACAATTTGCTGGAGGTTAAGAACGTTTAAATTTATCACCGATGTTGCAAAATAGCAATAATTGATGAAAAAAAAGGCAAAATAATCAAGTTTTTTGGATAATTTTTTTTAAATACTTTAATTGCTCCGAGGGCATTCTAATTTAAAAAAAAACTTTAGAGCACTTATAATAAAACAACATACCCAAATGGTCCATCATGCCATGAAAAAAAACTATATCGTTACATTAAATAAAAAATTTCAAGATGGCGTCCTTCACACTGGCGCTGCCATGGTAATAATGAAAAAAAGTTCTAACAAAACTTGTGAAGGGTTTAACAGTGTATCTAAAAAGCATATTTTCAACTTAGGTTATATAAGCGAAATTTCAAAAAAACGACAATTTCCTGTAATACTATAGCAATTGCGCCACCTAGCGGTGAAGTTACAAACTTGAAAACACTTTAAATCAATTTCTTTTGGTCGTATTCGTCGATAGATTTTTTACCCCGTAATTGTAGCACATCTAGTTGCCTATATACAGCTGCTCCGTACCGTTAATGGATCACCCTGTATAAGGAACAGACCACTTATGTGTCTTGTGAAAGCAATTATTTATTTTTACTAATACTATTGTTTACATTTTCTGTGTGCATCACCAGGAGACAAAAATTTCCCACTTACCTTTGCAATCGATTTAAAAAAAAAGCATTTACCGATTTTAAAAACCTGCTTCTTTTTTTTCGCTCGCCCTGTAGAGACACGCCTACGTCGGTTGCCCAGTCGACGTTCCTTAGCAACGAATTACCGTTCAATTCCAAGGAATAAACAATCGACCGCAGACCATCTGAAAGAAATAGATAACTCTGCCTTTTCCTCTGCCTTTTCCCGCTAACTCACGCTAACATTTTTATTCTTCAGGGAGTCGACAAGCCCGGTTGTTGAGCACGGACAAAACAAATGGGTAAACACTTAAATAAATAATATGATCAATAAAGCTCTGTTAAATGTGTTTTCTGTGTAGGTGGTGTAGAAGCCCTTTTAACTTTGAGTCGGTTACACAGTGGGCGGACGTCAGTGGGAGGGTGTGATGGTGTAAAGTTACGTACTGGGTGTACCACTTAAGACGGGTTCTTCCACTGGCAATATCAATAATACGAAATAGTCATTAAACGCGTCAGAAGTTCTAAGTTTTGGATCATGGATAACTGGATTTTTTTAAATAGATCACTGTTAAATTTGACAAATGCAAAATTTAATTTTCTGTAGGATTTATTAAGGCTTTGGCGATGATTTCTTTGAGAGTAAGCAGAAAGCCTTAATAATAAACATTTTCTGCTTAAAAATTAATAACTAGAACTGTTAAAACTTATCGAGAACTTCTGGAATCACCCCAACATAAAAAAGTGAAATTGTAACCGCTGATGGCGCGCCTTTTGCATCTTTTCTTTGTAGCAAACAAAGGACTTACTACTTCAATTTTAGTCTGTCATTACCTTTATTTAAATCTTCCTTAAGGAAAGAGTATTGTGTTTCAAGTTTCAAACTAAAATTATTAATGAACAAATGTTCAACAAAGTGGAAGTAATTCACCGGATTCTTACTATTACTGTAAGGAGGGTGCATGTGGTAACAAGTGCGAAAAAATAAAATAACCCCTAAATACAGTGACAATTAAGAACAAAAATTAACAAAAGATTCAATTTTTGCAATCTTCAGTTACATTTACAATATTATAGAAAGACTGATGTTCACGAGCTCATTCCCGATTTTATCAAAAATAATATTTGATATTATTTGGATATTTTATTAATCAGCTTTCAAATAATAAATAGGAATAAATTTCCACGTCATTTTTTACTATGGAGATCTTCGCAAATAGCTCTGCTATAACCGCAAATTAAAAAATTATATTAATAATAATACCTAATATCAGAACTTTAAACATTGTATTTACAATAAAATTAAGTAACACAAAAAAACAAAGTGATATATTTACCTAATAAATAACAAAATTGTTCCTACTTGGTTTATAAATATTAAAAAATATAAAAAAAACATAAAAACAAATTTTCATAAGGTAGCCAGCCTTACTACTACTGCTATCTATTTACATAAAAAACAACGCCGGCTAGATTTTCGTTTGCCTCCACTTTTAAAAAAAACTTAGTGAATGTTTTTATAAAACAGGTTCATTTGTCCGTCTTTTAAATTCGCAAATCTTATCTAAGTGTTAATGCGTCTAAGACACAAAAAGTTTCTTTCTACCGAGACGCTTATTGCAGGAATTGTTAAAACTGGACAAAACAATTTGTACGTTTCCGAAAATACTATTTTAAATTCCTTGTATAACATTTCTATCGTTTTTTTGAACTTCTAAATTACGAAATTGTTCGTCTCTGTACTTACTAAGTTCGTATTTCAACTTATCTATTTCAAAAATGTGTGAATACATTTGTAATATACATTCAAACGATTTTTCGAGAAATTTGTTTACATATTCGGGAAATTTTGAGAAATCTATTAAAGCAAAAAAATTTGGATCATGTAAATTCCCAAAACTAGTAGGTACTTAATTAAGGGAAAATATATTTCGAAAATATTTCTAATTCGTCGCAACTTTTGCCCCGTTTACTTGGTAATCCAGTAATTCCAGTAATTCTAAGGAAACAGAATTAAAAAAAAATGTTTAGTACATGTCTTAATATCATTGTTTTGTAATTGCAGATGGACCCTAAACCTTTGGTGCAGAAATTTTTTTCTTTCGATAAAAATAAAAACGACAAGGGGAAAATGTTATCAGGACATTTAAAAATTGCATTTTGAAATGTTGTATTAAATCATTACTACATTTATAAGAATGTTTTCATTTTCACCTTGGATTGTTTGATCTACTTTTCCGCTGGCTTTATCAAACAAGCGATAATAGTCCAGACATGCGAAATCCTTTTGTTTTACGGATTATAAGGTTTTATTGGGTTAAAGTACTTAAACTGTATAATTCCCGAATTAAGGCATGCGACAGCAATTATCCAATTTATCTAAAGAACGACTGCTTAAAAAAACTGTATTTTGAATATTACCTCATCATCACACTACGCAGAAATTATTTTAGGCTACAAAAATAAAAGAAAAAATTTAACCCAAAATTGCCTTAAAAAAAAAAAGATGTAAAAAACTGACATACTGGACTGGAAATGCTTTTTAAAGAGACTTTTATGGAACTTGTAGGAACAAATATCTGTCCATCAATCGAGGTGTTGTTGTTGATGACCTAATTGTAAGACATTTTCTATATATTTCAATAGTATTTTTCGAGAATTTCTAGTCCCTCGTTTTTCCGTAAAAGTGTAAAATAAGTCGAAAACGCCGTTAAAACCAAGCCAGTTCCCCTTAAGCGTTACACCTCCATCTGATAATCCCTTTATCCCCCCACAATAAAACACATTTTTTATTGATAGAGACACTCGAATCACAACCGTCCAAACCGCTGAGTCGGTACCATGTCCGCCATAAAGCTTGTCTTAGTCTTCTTATTGTGGGGGACAATCAGCAGAGCTGACGACTGCAACCTATCCCAAGCGGAAATCGAAGAAATCCAGTCCTACCAAGATGTAGTCAACCAAATTATCGAGGCCACTACCAATGGCCAGTTTAAGGGCGAAACGTTCGAAGAGCTGGCCGTCTTCGTGGACAAATTCGGGGCGAGGTTGTCCGGGACGCAAGCCTTGGAAGATTCCATTGATTACTTGTTGGAAAGGATGAATAGTACCTTTGATATTGAGAACGTCCACGGGGAAGACGTCCAGGTGCCCCACTGGGAAAGGTAAGCGATGCGATTTCTAAAGTATTTCAAAAATCGTCCCTTCACAAATAATTAGAGACATATTTATGGCTATCTCAGGAGTACCACAGGAGTCTAATCTCAGCCCATTTCTATTTTTGCTCTTTGTGAACGATTTTTAAGAGCTAGCCACGTTCTTTGTACCGATGATTTAAAAATATTCAGTTTACAACAATTTACAGTTAATTAAATTAGTAGAATGGTGTGATGCCAATAATTTGTAACGAAAATATTTCTAAATGTAAGGGAGCTTCTGCTCATATTTCATTACACAATAAACGACAAACCATTTACATACATGGATGTATTTATATTTCATCTGTTGGTCAAATAAACAAATAACTAACTTCCAGAATATCAGAGTGGGCCGAGATGGTAGAACCCATATCCGCCAAGATCCCACTCCTGGCCCTGGGCGGCTCCGTGTCCACCCCCGAAGATGGCATAGAAGCTGAAGTGGTCGTCGTCAGTTCTGCCGAAGACATCCACAACAACTACCACGACGCCGTGGACGGCAAGATCGTAGTCATCAACTACGACTACCACTCCTACGGCGTTTCGGTGAGCCACCGCTACGACGCCCCGGTGGCGGCGGCCAATCACGGCGCCGTCGCCGTCCTGATAAGGTCCGTTACCGATTTCTCCATGGATTCCCCTCATACCGGCCAGACCACCTACGAGGATGGGGTCACGAAAATACCCGCGGCTGCTATAACCGTCGAGCACGCTAACATGCTACAGAGGAGACAGGTACAAATCGAAAACGTATTTTTTAACTCCCTGATTGCGTACTATTTCAGGAAAGAGGTGAAAACGTCACGATACGAATAAATATACAAACTCAAACTCTAGCAGACGCTACATCAAGAAACACGGTTGGAGAAATTGTGGGATCTGAGAAACCCAACAAGGTGGTGATCGTATCGGGACATTTGGACAGCTGGGACGTTGGAGTTGGTGCTTTAGATGATGGAGGTGGTGCGTTTATTTCTTGGTACGCACTGGCTGTCTTGAAATCTTTGGGACTGAGAGCCAGAAGGACGGTTAGGTAAGGAAGATCAATTTTGGAACTCAATTTTCTTCGACAAACCACAAGAAGATCTAAACAGAATCTAACCTAATAAAGCTTCAGGCGTGAACCACAATAAAATACGTGATGGAGAGCTAGTAGATGGGAATCTAACCCAGCAATTTTCTTTTATAGATCTGTTCTATGGACAGCGGAGGAAAACGGAATGGCAGGTGTCAAAGCGTACGATGAGCTGCACAAAGACGATTTAGGTGATTTCATTTTCGTAATGGAATCAGACGATGGTACCTTTACTCCTCTAGGTCTTAGATTCATAGCTAACACTAAAGGAACCTGCATTTTAACGGAAATATTGAAGTAAGAAATGTACCGTTACGTATGAAGAAAATTTATAACTCACGAAAAGATTATATACCTTTAGATTAACAGTTTTATTGTAAAGAATAATCAATTATCTTCTCTTTGCAGGCTTCTGGAACCCATTAACGCCACCCAAGCGGTAAGATCTACAAGCGGTGTTGGTTCCGACATAACGATATGGAAGGACGTCCTACCGACAGGGAGTTTGTACAACCAGAACGACAACTACTTCTGGTACCACCACACCAAGGCAGATACCATGGAAGCCTTAGATCCAGACGCGCTAGACAGGGCGACCGCATTATGGGCGTCAGTGGCGTACATAGTAGCCGACTTGAATGAAGACTTTCCCAGAGCCTTAACCGACAGCGGATTCTACGCAAGCGCCAACGTTTTTTATGTCGTATTTTTAAGTTTGTTTGGCGTTTGGTTCTATTAATATAGGTATATTATTGTACATAGAAGACAAAGTTAAATAAAATATGTTTACAATTTTTTATTTCATTTACTTTTTGTTTACGCCCCGTATAATCATCCGCACCTTTTAACTACTCCATTGTGTAACCATATATGTACTAAAAACATTGCGATTTCAATTATCTCCAACAGACTTGTTATTTGATATCTGTTTGGTATTCCATCAAATATTTTTTGGAAATAACACGTTCTCTCACACAAACAAACCGCAAACACGACCAATAATCCCTTCTAGAAACAAAAAACGAACAAACGCATTGACCACGGCAAACTCACGTTATTTTTCTTTGCGAGCAAATGTCGTGTAATTTGATTTGACCGCAATGGTGACGTCACGACGGTACGGTCGATATGCGCGACTACCAACACCAACAAACCATTTAAATGAGAGAGACTCGAAGCAGAAAGAGAAGAAGGTAATAAAGGTTCATTTGTTCATTATACAATTGTTACGTAACCGTGCACGAGTACTGTGATGTGCCGCGATGTGATTTCGGCAAATGTATAACCTACTTAAGAAATCGCGTAGTTTTGGTTATGAATAGGTAGATCTGTTTACATCGAAAGTAAGCATTATTTGTTTAGAAAGTAGTAATAAAACGAGGATTAAATCACTAACAATCGTAATAGCTATAAAAATTAGACGATATATCACTATTACTTTTATTACTATACAGGGTATATTAAATGTCAACAGTGTGATTGCTTTTTTAGTGCATTTTAAGTTGATAAGTGTCTTTATTAGTCCATAAAATCATCTGAATATGATTTTGATTAATCCACATTTAACGTATACTATTTATTAAACTGCTGCGATATTGTTCTCATCAGATTCTATGTAATATTCGTATATTAGAAGTAAATAATTGCAACTTTTTTATTATTTGGTCAGTAAATTTTTGTATGTCTTATTTCTTATTTTCTAAACAAACAATTTAAAATGTCCGCAATAATACAGCATGAGGTGAGCTATGCAAATTAAAAATACCAAGGTATTTTTCAATTTAAGAACATGTGAACTTGAAAACTTATACAGAGTGATTCACAAATGGTGACCAAAAATGAAATCTCGTATTCTTTGGTGAATTTTAAAATAAAAAATACAGGGTATCTTAATCTTTAATTACTTAAAAATATTTTTAATTTTTTTAAGTAATTTAAAAACTAGTAAGTGAAATAATTTGAAATCAGACACATGTAAACATTGTTCAAAATTTGGCAGCTTTTTTCGAAAAACATAAGAGAGTAGTAGTTTGTAGAAAATTGAAAGACGAATCCGAAAACATACATATATGGTAGGCGTATGGTAGTTACCGTAAAGCAGTAGCGTGCTATTTTATTTAGAAAAATATGCCACCGATAGGTACCATGTATCTGCGCAACTGGAGATGTAAATTTTAGGAAAAGCCCTCAGATTTTGGACAATGTTTACATAAATACAATGACCAATTTAAAATTATTCCACTTACTAGTTTTTAAATTATTTAAAAAAATTTAAAATGTTTTTTTAAGTATGTATCTTTTTAACGAAGCGCCCTAGATAAAAACTTTACAGGAAAAACTCTCTTTAAAATTCACCAAAGAATAAGAGGTTTCATTTTTGGTCACCATTTTTGAATCACCTTGTATATAAAAGTTTAAAATGGTACCTACTTAATCAAGCGAAAGCTAGAAAGAGATTTTAACAGTTACAAATGATTTTTTAATCTTTTGAACTAGAAAATGTAAAATTAAAGCAGTATTTTTTAAAACTGTGTATGGCACAAGGAAATTGACGAGGAAATTGATAAAAATTATGTGCGCGTTTTTCATATTTTGCCATGTTTTGTGTTGTCTAATAATTTTTTTATTTATCAAAATTTTTTGTCTGTCTTAAAGAGGTTTTTAACGTAAAATCCAGTGACGTACGCGATATTTTTCTATAATTTACGATTATTCAATCACAGCCTACTAGAGAATAACCTTATGTTTTTTTAATATTATTTAATAGATTTTTTGATTTTTAATGGATGTAAAATTTCAAAAGCAAATAAATGTATTACATATTTCAGCAAAAAATGCTACAAAAAATATTTTTTAAAACATTACTCTTTTAAAGATTACACATTATTTGAAAGGAAATTTTAGGTTCTTTTCAAAAACATAAATATGTTTCATTTGAAAAATTATTTTAACTTTCTTATTAGGAAATACGAAGTTGTAGAAAAATATCGTGTACGCCACTGCGTACAAATCGACCATTTTACAAAAAATCACAGTGTTTAACAAATAAAAATTCGACCAAACGACCAAAAATTGTACATTAAAAAAACATATTTCGCATTTCTAGACATGTCTAAATGCCCAGCAAATTAATTCTACAAAGTACAACAAATATTTTTAATTTTTTAAATAATTTAAAAGTGAGTAAGTGAAATAATTTGAAATTGGACACATCTATTTATGTACACATTGTCCAAAATATGAGGGCTTTTTAAAAAAAAATTGTACATTAAAAAACTTATTTCGCATTTCTAGACATGTCTAAATGCCTAGCAAATTAATTCTAGGATTAATTTATTTTATCTTAGAATGTTTCCCCTAAAATATTAACTTATATTTATGATTTGACAGAAATCTTTTATCTAAACGAAGATCCAATTTCGCGCAATTAAATTAAATTAATCCCAATACAATGTCTGCATTTCTGGTGATAGTACTAACGAGATAAATCCAACCATAAATAATAATATTGCAGATTAACACAAATTTATCCGAGTAATAGAGATAAAAGGGGATTATTTCAATTTTATATATCCGTGAGCCCGTGAATGAATTGATTTAAGCCTTAAAAAAAATATATGTGACGTTTATTTGACATATGTAATTGTTGGGCGCTTAAGTATGATTTTTAAAATATGTATAATTGATTGAAGGTAATCCACAATCAATTAATGATGGAAGACCTACATTTTATATGAAATATTGTTCATTTTTGTTCTTTATAAAGATATGTAAAACACATGACTAAACAGTCATTTACTAAACATGTTTTACCGAAAATTTTCACCACCTTTAACATACACGTTTTAGTTTTTCTTAATAAAGTGTAAACAAATTTTCCCTCTGATTTTTTTCGAAATATGTATGTAAAGCCATTCTTGGCATTTAAAAAATTGTAAATTTGACAGATATAGAGCACGAGGGCATTGTGCATGTCATCCGACATCTTTTTAGCAAAAACTCTGTTAATATCAACGTTTCCAAAAGTAGATTTTCATTTCCAGGCCGTGTAATTCCTACAAAACCGCATCCTCTTAAGACCCGCGCGATAAACCCCAAGATTCCCGTCTGATAACAAAATCTCGCGCAGAGGTTATCGAGACCAATAAAACACAACACTAAGTCATTCCAAATCCGAAATCCGAGCGACACGTCCAACGCCAGGCATGAAGATCGACCACCTCCTCCCGCTGCTGCTGTGCGTCGCGACGGTGGCCACCGACGTGTCCAACAACGAGGTGGACGACGACGTCGACAGGACCGACGCCCGGGACGACGCCTGCGACCTGTCGGCGGAGCTGATCGCTGAAATCGCAGCCTACCAAACGACGGCGAACACCATCATCAACTCGCTGACCAACGGGAAGTTCAAGGGAGGCACCTACAAGGAGCTGACGGACTTCGTCGATAAGTTCGGGCCGAGGCTATCGGGAACGCAGAACCTGGAGGATTCGATAGACTACATGCTGGATCTCCTCAACCAGTACGAACTGGAGAACGTCCACGGGGAAGAGCTCCAGGTGCCCCACTGGGAAAGGTACGTGTGCAAGTCTTTATTTTCAGACGGAAAATCGTTTCAAGAAGCAATAAGTAAATGTAGTTTTGTATGCAGGGCATTTAGCCATTCAAGGTGGGTGGTACTTTTAAAAAAAAAAAAAGAGATCGAAGCCTTCTTAGTGCTTCGAAGTTTTTCAAAAAATTTGACATTTTTGCTGCTTAGAAAATGTCAATTAAATTTCAAAATTCGTCAAAAGTATTATTATTATCAGTAGGCGATATACACGTAGATACACATTGAAATATAAATTACCATTTTCTAAAATAAAACTGATCAGGTGTTACGAGATACAATTGACGTTTCCTGAAATACATACATATGACTAAATTTGAAATTAATGATTTTCAAGTTAACCTTGTTGAAATAAAAGTAACTAAATTGTGTAGTTTTAATAAAATATATCATGTAGGTACTCGACTAAAAATTTAGATACAGAAATCAGCTTAGTCATGATGAAACTGTCATTGAAACAATATAAAAAAATCTAACACAATCTCAAAAATATGATGTTTACATGAAGATTTCCTAGATTTCTTCAATATTTAGCAAACATCCCTATCATGAATATGAGTATATTAAATATATGTGCGTAATTTAATAATCTAAATACCTAATACTGTAATTTTTTAATAATGAATGTACCCTTGTAAATTTTACTGTGTCTAAAGCTATTAAAATATTTTTTATTTTTGTATGCATTCAGAAATATGACACGTTTTCTTCAATTTCACTCATTTTTGAACTGTTTTCATACATACAGTAAGTATACCTTTGCTAAACTAAATTCATTATACAGTTTATCTTTGACTATAGGTACTAATTATATTTAATTAATAATAGATAAGAAAACAAGGAAAGTATTTTCTGCAAAGTAAAATTAATTAGATTATAGGTAGGTATCTGTGAAGAATAACTCGCTTTGTAATATACTACATATATTTTAACATTATTACTTTTTTATATAACTGGATATTTCCGACACAATGAAAAGAAATAATCCCTTCTTGAAAATACCCTAATTAAATAAACAAAAATAAATAAATAAACGCCACAAATTAGACAGTAATATTATTATTGTTATACTACTGACGATGTATATTTATCGGAACGACTGCACTACCAAAACCACAAAGCGTAGTAGGTCACAGCAGCACACTCAGTTCATCGAGGAATATGAAAGAATACAGTAAAAACTGCCTTTCAGTTTTTGTGAGAAATTTCTAGAGAAATATGAAATTATACATGTCCCTATTATATTACACACTTCCATTTTTAGTAGATGATTTTGCCGTCTTATTTATACCAAGATTTATACCTTAATTTTTTAAAAGCTAATATACCTTTAACCACAGGAATAATCTAATATAACCTTTTTTTAAGTTTCTTGCTAACAATGAACAGTATTTTGAGTGCCTATCGAGACTAGATTGGCTAATCGGCGATTAGATTGTGAATAAAGATGTGGCACAAGTTACTGAGAATTCACAGTCTAATCCCTTGATTATTAACCAAACCTTTTAACCGGTGCTCAAACTCAAAACCTATTAGGCCCTTATGTCATGTTATAACGAACAGAAACAACAAATTAATGGTAATTACTAGTAATACAACTTACCTTTTTAATATATCAGCGACAAAGGTACTACAGATTAGTTCCAAAAGTTTGTTTACCTTCTCGCACCGTAACATCGTTCCTAGGTCCATCACCGCTTGTATAACACTTAAACACCACTTGCAAACACACAGTTTTTTACAATTTCCGTATATTTTCAATATTTAACACGATAAAAGTTGTTTTTCGATCGAGAGAGAGTAGAGAGACGCGTGCACACCACCATTTTGAAAATAGACGACAACCGGCAACTGTTGTTGCGATGCTGCGTGACGTAGTGTCGACTAGATCCGATCAACCGATTCATTCGTACCAAACGTGGAGTATGTTCAAAA
This sequence comes from Anoplophora glabripennis, assembly GCF_000390285.2. NCBI lineage: Eukaryota > Metazoa > Arthropoda > Insecta > Coleoptera > Cerambycidae > Anoplophora > Anoplophora glabripennis. Next base: position 332,443 of record NW_019416466.1, on the reverse strand, counting down.
TTTTAAATGTTTCAGAAATTCGTTAAAAGGTGGCCATATTCCCGGCCGAGAAATAGTGAAATTTCTGGCGTTTTTAGGTACTGAAATCTTTAAAAGTAAAACGTGTAGAACAAAAGTAAGCTCAAAAATGAAATCCTTGACGTTTTGTTTATTCATTGTTACCATTTAAATTTACTCAAATAAAATAATAAGTAAAAAAAAAGCGTTTCTAAAACATGCGTTTGCTGTTATTCTAACCGCACATTTTAAGAATTATTTTCACGTACTTATAAATAAAAGTGAACAATTTTATATGTAGGACTAAGCAAGTAAATGTTATAAGAATATTTACATGTAGAGTTATATATAAAAAAGTTAGTATTTTCCTAAATTTCAGTACCTAAAACCTTGATGGTTTGATCGTTTTTTGCACCTGTTTATTCGTTTTACTGCGGCGTCTTTGAAAATACCCAGATGGCATGACATAACATTCCTATTATTTGATAAGCTTTAGATTATTCAGTTATTAAATGTTTGAAATTATTTGTCTTTGCGGAAAACACTATTTAAAGAATATGGGGCCCTTAAGAACATCCGTTTGAGACACGTAACAATTTGAATATAATTAAATAATATATATAATAAGTGAATAATTTTAATTTTCGAGTGAATCCAAAGAAGTAGGTGATAATATGCAAAGATGTACTACTTTCCAAAGAAGTGGTAATAAGGGGAAATAAAAATTGTGATAAAATGTCATAAATTAATGTGTACAATGATAGAAAATAATATTGTAGGTGTTTGGCAGTAATTTTTATAATAAATTTGTGGCTTCGGAGGTGTTTATGTGCCCATTTTTTATTGCCACGTTATCGTTATGGGAAAATGAAAAATTTTAACACTGTGAAAATCTATTATTGTATTATTGCTTATTAAATCAATAAATAAATATTGATTTATAGGCCACGTAATCTATATTAAACAATATATATATAGCAATAATATATTTTCTATTGATTATTATTAGCTTTAGGTTATCACAATAGGTAGTATTTTTTTCTATATTCTTCCTCATAGATTCAATAATTTTTTCTCTTTCAAAAAGTGCTTTTTTCAATGTTTTTTCTTTTGATGAGAATAGTAATACATCCAGATGCGATTTTGCAAAATTGAAACAAATCACAACCATCTAGGAAGAACAAGTAAACTTGATTATTGCTCAGTTATCATAATAATAATTATTGAGGTCAAGTTTTTAATGACATGATGATACTCAATATGAATGGAAACTGATAATCCCAGTCTTTAAAAAATGTAAATAGACATGTTAGATATAATGTTGTTTATTTTATTTGATAATGATGTTATATTAAATTATAATATCTCCTAAAAAAATTGGAAAATTACAAAACGTGATAATCCACTTTCAGAGGAAACGAATCGGCACAAATGGTCTCCCCCAGGGAAGCCGAGATCGCGGTTCTAGCTCTGGGCAACTCCGTAGGCACCCCGGAAGAAGGCATCGAGGCCGAGGTACTCGTAGTACGCTCGTTCGAGGAACTAGACCAAGCCAACTTCTCCGAGGCCGCTAACGGGAAGATAGTCGTCTTTAATAACGACTTCGTCAGCTACGGGGTATCGGTCCAATACAGAAGCCAGGGTGCCAGGAGGGCCGCCATCCACGGTGCCGTAGCTGCACTCGTCAGGTCGGTGGCCCCCTTCTCGTTGTACACCCTACACACCGGAACTCAGTCCTATGGTACGGGTACGCAGATACCCTCTCTTTCTATCACCATAGAAGATGCCAAGATGTTCCAGAGGTATCAGGTAAGTCGTCGAAGTCAACAGATAGTTGTGTCTGAAATGTGAATGTATACTTAGGATAGGGGAGAAAAAATTGTTTTGCGACTCAAATCCGAAGCCCAGACCTTCAACGATTCAACCTCGAGAAACACGGTGGCCGAAGTGGAAGGATCCGATGAACCAGAGAAGGTAGTGCTGGTGTCGGGCCATTTGGACAGTTGGGATGTAGGAGTTGGCGCCATGGACGACGGTGGTGGTGCATTCATCTCTTGGTACGCTTTGGCTGTTCTAAAATCGCTCGGAATCAGAGCAAAGAGGACCTTAAGGTAGGGTTACAGAATTAATGTGCTTGTACTTAGAACTCTTTTTTTTTTCAGAGCAGTGTTATGGACGTCAGAGGAACTTGGTTTGGTTGGCGCCTATGCTTACGACAGAGACCATGCTGATGAACTAGACAACATCACTTTCGTCATGGAGTCGGACGAAGGGACATTTACTCCTTTGGGACTGGAGTACAATGCTGGTACAAGAGGTGGTTGCATTATACAAGAGATAATGAAGTGAGTAAATTTATTACAAAACTTCGACGTCATACAGAAGTATTTTCTTTTTTCAGACTTTTAGCCCCTATCAATGCAACTCAAACAGAGTACAGTAGCAGTGGCGTCGGCTCGGACATTTCTATTTGGGCCAACATCATACCAGGTGGTAGTCTTTTAAACGCAAACGATAGGTATTTCTGGTACCACCACACGGAAGCTGACACCATGGACGTTATGGACCCGGACAACCTCGACAAGGCAACGGCTCTGTTTGCTGTGGTGTCCTACGTTATCGCCGACCTCAGCGAGGAATTCCCTAGGGACTTTGACACTTTGACAGCTAACGCTGCAAAGTCTGCGTTAATCCAAAAGCTACAGGAAGGGGTAGCCAGTAATAAAATGAGGAAATTGTAGTACTTACATGAGTTCGTAAGACAAGTAAATTAAGTTAGACTAAGTATTATTTTACATGTTGTACATAAGGGACAGTAAATAAAAAAAAGTTCTAGTTTCTGTAAGGTTTATATTTTATTTATAATTTTTACTACTAACAATTATTTTACAGACATGGTACTAATAGTTTGGTATTTTTAAAATGTTACAATAAAAGAACAATGGTAAATACCTATCAATGGTTCTGCCTTCATAGTTTTTTATCTCAGTCTTGTAATACCCTTTTCCTTAAAAATAATTAAAAAACGAAGAATTTATAATCTAGCTAAAAGTTTGTCTGCATACCTTCTGCGATTTCATTGCAGATACAAAAAATTAAGTGTACGACGAAATACTTATACATATGAAGCATTTTACGCTTGTTGTTATATTTAATATACATAGTGGCCAGATGAAATCGAAACAGAGCCATTTTCAGGAACTGCGTCAAGATTGTAGAAAAACGCTCAGACCCGTCGATTTTAGATTAAAGGGGACATTCTTTGCTGGTATTTTGACTCCGCCACTTTCACCCCCAAGCAAGGGTAAGCATCACCTCAAAATATTTAAATGGCATTGGGGGTTGAGTAATATTTCTTTTGAAAGCTCTTGCAATTCTCTTTACAACAGACTTTAAATTTTATAATTCCGCCTAATACTTATTAAGAATTTTGATTTTAAAGTTGAAACTTTGTACAAACAATTAGTAACGGTAAAAATGTCAATCATTCGAGTCAAATACGCCAATGGTATAAATTTAGTATTTCTTGCGTTACATTGGTTTTTGGCGATTTGTTATCACTTTCGTAAAGAAAAACACAATTGTAAAGAACAGAAATGAATGCTATATACACACAATGAACGTAAAACTAGTGGATTCCAAATTATTTTCTAATATTATTTGAAAGCGTTGGTCGGTAGTTTATTTAATTGTGTTTTTGAAAATTAAACAATATGGTTTATTTCATTGCGGAAAGGGTAGATATCATTTCGCTTTACTTTATGAACAATGTGCGAATAGAACAGCTCAGCTATTTAATGAACAACATTAAGATCGACAAGTCAGGAGGAAGTATGTTCTAGAGTAAAAAAAAATTCAAGAAACAGGGAACGTAGCTAATAAAAAACGGGAAATTGAAAAACCTAGTTAATGAAGCTAGTGAAATTGCAGTTTTGGGACAAGTTCATCTTGATCCTACATTAAGTACGAGGCAGCTGACATCTGTGTCTGGGATCAATCGAACTAGCATACAAACCATTCTGAAGAAGAATAAATTCCATCCATACAAAATACATTTACTCCAGGAACTTCATGAGGATGATTATGACCGCCGTTTGCAATTGCGAAATAATGGACGAGAGGGCAGGGAACGATCCACAGTTCCTTTTTAACATCTGTTTTTCTGATGAATGCAGTTTTTTCTTGAACGGGACGGTTAATCGTCACAATTGCCGCTATTGGTTCGATTCAAACCCAAGAGTTTTTCACGAGGTGCATACACAGCAACCGGAAAAATTAAATGTATGGGCTGGAATTTTCGGTGACCGGCTGGTGGGTCCTTTTTTCTACTTGGTAATTTGACTGGCCAAATGTATTTGTAATTACTGGAAGACGCTATTGACCCTGCCTTGACTGATATTATTGAAAATGTTCCAGAGTATGATGAAGAACATTTGATTTTTCAACAGGACGGTGCTCCTCCGCATTATGCGTTAATTGTCGGTCAGTAATTGGACCAACGTTTTCTACGGAATTGGATTGGGAAAAGAGGCAGCATTGAGTGGCCTCCACGATCACCGGATTTATCGCCCCTGGATTTCTTTTTGCGGGAATAACCTAAAAAGTAAAATCTATAAAACACAGCCAGCGTCGCTGGAAAATTTGCGTCAAAGAATCGTCGACAAATGCCGTCGAGTCAGTCCGGAAATGCTTCGGAATGTGCGCGACCGTTTCAAACAAAATCTTTATTCTTGTATGGAAGCGGGTGGTCATCAGTTTGAATATTTAATCAACTAAGTAGTAAGTAAGCAACTAGACATAATTTAAATTTTAAAATGTACATTGCGGAATTATAAAATTTAAAGTCTGTTGTAAAGAGAACTGTAAGAGCTTTCAAAAGAAATATTACTCAACCCTCAACGCCATTTAAATATTTTGGGGTGATGCTTACCCTTGCTTGGGGGGTGAAAGTGGCGGAGTCAAAAATACCAGCAAAGAATGTCCCCCTTTAATCTAAAATCGACGGGTCTGAGCGTTTTTCTACAATCTTGACGCAGTTCCTGAAAATGGCTCTGTTTCGTTTTCATTTGGCCACCCTGTATTTTCTACATGAATACTTTGATTAAATTTTATCAGATATTTATTATGTTACTAAAGTTACCAACCAATTATACAAGTGGCTGTAATTGAAGATGTCGATTATAGGAAGTTATTCACTAAGAAATGACAAACATTTGCCTTTTTTTTTTCAAATAAAAAAATATAAGTATAAACGATCAGTTCTATTGAATTTATACTGAAGTAGGAAATTTACGAGTGGCGGCTGTTGCGGGGGCACTCTGGGGTGGAGCCCCCACCTAGACATTTTCATAGCAAAAAAAATAATTTAAATTTAGTTTACAATGTTATCTGGATCACTTGCAAAATTCGTTTGGAAAACTCTGGACTCCGCGTAGCTAGCTCCTACGCTGTAAAGTGCACAGACAATATAGCGTATCGCTAGCTATTTTGTCTGTGGTAAAGTGTTTACAGCGGTGGTCATGGTTACCGTCGCACTGTGAAAGACAGAATGTGAGTAGCACGTATTTACTATGTTTAGTTCGACCGTAACCAAATAATAGCTATTCACGGCTTTTTTTCTTGTTAAACGTAATTTGTTCAGGTGTGGTGCAAAATTTTACTTACTTACGTATTGCTTCTTGAGTGTTTTTTAAAAGATTGTAAAAATTTATATTGATTGTAAAGACAGACTAACAGTAATGCTGTCTATCTATTGAAAAATCAATGGTGCGAGAAATATCAAACATTAATGGAAAAGTAATTGAAAAGTTTATTTCGGAGAAATGCTGAAGAATGGACTTTCACTATAAAAAATAACGTTGAACACATTTTCTTTATATTTCTATAGTACTAAAATAAAACTGACCAATTATATTTAATTTTTTTTTTTTTTTTAATATTTTGTACCTAAATTTTTCCGCCCTCCCTGGTATGGAAGTTAAGAGTCGTCACTGAAATTTCCTAACGTTTATACTCGTGTATTAGATGTAGGTACACATACCAATACCAATTGATGTCAAAAAGTGGTAAATGTAAACCAGGCTTCAGAGAAACATATAATTCAATGTTTCTCATATATGAAAGTTGGGGTCACAAATATTTAATTCTCTTAATATAATACTTAGACTTGCTAAATACATACATATACTTATTAAGGTACTGAATAGAGGATTTCAAAAGGAACTGTGACTATGACAAAGATATTTTATTACATGAATCGTTCAAATGGTCATTTTAGATGAGAAAATCGCGAAGTGCTATCAAATTAGAGGATGGAAATTGGAAATAGGGGTGAAAATGCACCCCTTTCAGTTTTTTAATTGTAGCTCAAAAACGAAGCAAAATTTCGCTATAGTTCGTAGGAAAAATTGTTTAGAGAATTGAATTTCCCATCGAAATAGCTTATTTAAAAAAATTAGAAGAAAAATTTTATGCAAAAAAATCGTTATAAACAATTTGAGAAAAGCAAAAAATTCGATTTTTTGATAATCGTTAATAAATAATTTTAAAGAAAGCAAAAAATTAATTTTTTTATTTTTTTTGTACTTTTTAATGAAATCATTTAGTAAAAACTTGAGAATTTAAGTACAATAAAGTTTATTAATAATGTATATACAGTGTGTCCACGGATAGTGTTGACAAGAGAAGCTCTTTTATTTTTGACTTTATCGAAAAATTTCACTCTTTATAAACAGTTCTGCCTCTCGATAAAATGAGACTGTCATACAAACATCTTACATTAGATATACAGGGTGCTCATAAATTAAAAAAAAAACACGAGAATACTCAAGAGAGAAGTACCATTACCTATTTATTATTCTACACAACACTTTTATGAAACAAATTTGTTTATAACCTCAAATAGTGTCCTAATACAAATTTTAATTCTGACCTTTACTCTATATGTATATAGGTTTTTTCATCTAAAATGACCCTTTGCAATAAAATTACTTGAACGTCAAAGTTCCTTTTAACCTTGTTTTATTTTTATATATTCAATAGCCTATATACCTAGTTACATATATTCGTCAAATATTACGGTATTAAGATACTTTTATGTACTTTATTAGGTCAATGAAGACCTAGTAGGTGCACTGTCCATATCATAAAACTGGTTTTGTTGTATTATATGACATCCAGTCATCGGTAGTCAAATTATTTCCATTTTTAACAAAGAAAATGCAAAAGACTGGGACGGATCAAGATAGTTCATCAAACCGCTAGACTAGCGCTGCTTGTAAATTGTGGATAATGAGCTTCTATCGACAATGTCCGTTACCGGGATATTGGCAATCCAAGTTAATGTTTATCGTATACCAAAGTTTATAGAAAAGAGTTGAATAAATAACGTAATTATGTTTGTTATTGTTGAACAGCGTCTGAGAATTTCGAGTGTCCTGAGATGCTATTCAAACCGTTATATAAAATGATAAAATGTAAATATATATTTGAAAAAACCGCCATTGACAGTTTTCGGCTTACCGTCACCGATGGCGCCCTTGTTGCCCTTGATGCCAACTGTTTATTAAGGATAGTTTAATTATCTCTCTTATCTATGGTTTAGTTTTTAGTTTATGCTTTCTGTAAGTTGTGTAACTTGTCTTAGTGGGTTAGTCGTAATTCAAACTTGAAGTGTTATTTGTTATTTTTCAATGTAACCAACACTTTAAAAAGCTGAGAACAAATATGGATCGGGTATATTTCCATAACCATAAATCATAAAAGAAATACACCTAACCTGAATGTTGTCAGATGTCAGAAGTTTTGTTGCAAAATAACGTAATTTCTCAGCTTTCTCAATAAACGCGACAATCTATTCACGCCCTTCCTTGTCCAATTTGAACATTGGCCCTTTATTAAATGAGCGTAGTCTCATCTTGCTCAAAAACCATCAGCAGAGAATGCTGAGAGGACGACTTCTCGTTATGACCGAGCAACGCTGTTTTCTCCCCATTTTCATTCAAAGAACAATCCGGAGAAGAGTTGTCCATGTGCAGGTAATTGTTAGCCGTGGTGGCGCTGCTAGTCGAGGGCAAACTATGAATATCCGGTGAAGCTAGTGGGGGAAACGCCTTCGGAGACGTCTCCAGGGACTCCTTCAGGTGCATCACAGGGTAGGACTCTCTGAAAACCAAATCTATACTGGGTTTAAACTTTGATTCGGAGATGCAATGGGGTTATGGCTGCATCAAGACACCTTAAGTCTTAAACGTTTTAAAATTTAATGTAAGTGCGTAATATAAAAGTGGTAACCTGTAACCAGACGTGCTGGATGTTTGAGAAATCACTGAATCTTCATCCCATGAACCCTCAGCTACTTTGCCCCTAGTAGCTATCCTTAGCCTGTGAGAGTTCGATAGTGGTTCCAGCTTCTGTTCCTGCTTGACTGGTCCGCACGCTACTGGAGAATCAGCTGGTTGTTGAATGGTAGGTTGTGAAATGGTAACTGGTGTCAGGGGAGGCGAACCAAAGTCTGGATGTTGAGGACTAGGTGTTGCCAACTCAGACTCCAACTTTGTATGCGACACCTAAGGTAGTTGTCAGCAAAAGTAATGCAAAGCAAGACAGTTTATTTACCTCGACACGATTGTTGTTCTTCCTGCTTCTCCTCAAACGAAAGGTCTTCCGACTCTGCGGTTTGATGCGTTGTAGCCTCGACTTGTTCGGGTAAATTTCCCCAGAGCTGTCATCCGCTGGACTCGCTGGACTTAGTGGTGTAGTGGAAGTTTCTCCTAAAGGCATACGATTAGAAGTAACAAGGACGAACATCCATGGAAATAACTGCATCCGACATCGACATAAACTGATCTAGTTAAAGCAAATGACGAGAGAAATTACCTGAGGAATGTCTAAACTCTACGGAAGAAACAAAGCGTAGTTTATGGGCCTTGTGAAAGACGAGGGATTCAGATTTAGGCAGAGGCACGCCGTGATCATCACTGACCGAAGATCTTTGTGAAGACCGATCTGAAACATTTACATGCAAGCGACACCCTAACAACAGATAACATTAATCCATCCCGAGAGAACTGACAAAATGGAAGTGTTTCCGACATTCAGAACAGGTTAGGTAAGTCAACACCTTACTAAATGCTTCAATTCTACAGGAAACCATTCCATTTACTTAAATCTAACACAATTGGTCTAGGATCTATATGTTGGTAAATAAAACTTATTCGTGCATTATTTTGTGTATATACATCTCCTTTAGAAGTTGTGCAAACATTTTATAAAAGTGAAGCAGGAAATTATAATTCAAGAAATACAAACACTGAAATGTACTTTTTTCAAAAGTATTTCCTCTAGTTCATAATTTCAGCCTCACGAACAGATACTACACAATAAATGTCATTCTAAATTGTTTGAACATCAATAAAGTACTATGTAACACCAACGTAAAATATATACTAGTTAAAAAACGACGTGGAACTGAATATGGCGTACCAGGTGCGTTACAAGGGGTGGAACTTCCATTTGCATTTGTGTCATGACCTTCGCTGGTACTGATGTTGGTGACTTGGTTAGGAGTCGAAACGTGGCTGGTGCTTGTCGATGATTCTAAAAGTTGAGTCTGTAAATTATTATTATTACATTCCACAAGTTTGTCTACCTTTTATTTGCGAATGAAGCTGCTCGTGAGGCGCAGGCGCAGACTTAGTACCGTGGTGCCCTTCTCCCGTAAACAACCCTATCAAAGAATGTCTTTGATGCCTGGTTGGAGCAGCAGGTACTTCCGTTGTCATCTGACACGTGGGAGTCGATTCCTGTTTCTTTGGTTCACTGGAAGATTCCGTTGCTGAAACAGATACTCCGTTATTAATAATTTAAAAATCTAAAGAGCATTTTTACATTCATCCAATTCTTCCTTCAGCACCTTCATTTCATGCGCCAGCTCCATAAGCAGCGCTCCACGACTTTTTGGTAGCGGCAAACCGATGCTTCTCATTTTGTTGCGAATTTTTGTGTGCATGTTCCTTTCAAAATCCGATATAGGAGGTTGGGCCAGCTAAAAATATCAATTGTTGTTACCGAATCATGTTAATCATAGCATTACCTTTTGGAATATGAAAGGTTGCATTAAAATGTAAAGGGTGGTTCTGTGTGTCACAACAAAGTCTAGGAAGTCCCACAAGAATGTAGCTGCTTCATTTCTCTTACCAAGCTCCCTCATTGTTCTACCAATGCGGGACCACTCGTTCATAAGCTCACCCTCGAAGCATATAGCCATGATTTTCAACGCTGAAATCATCGCATTTTGAGCTTTACTTTGTATTCAAAATCTGTAACCTACCTAGAAACGATACTTGGTACAAAGAAGTGTTTATCTTCGCGGAAGTTTTAGTGTCCCTAGTTCCGGTGAAAGTTAAACTTCCAGTTCTTATTTCTGCGGTTGGTTTGACGTTTGTACCCGAAGGTCCCATGGTCTTCGTATTAGGAGGGCTCATAGCGTGGAGCACCAAGGTTAGAGCAAAGCTTATGTCGCTGTGCTTCATCTGAGCCACATCTGCAAACAAATAAATGAAAAAATACACACCTCTGAAGTTCAAATGTTTACACCTTTCCTTCCAGAGCCTACCCTTAGGCACAGAGGCATGATCAGGTTCATTATCATGCTTTCCGTCTTGTCTTGGGTTGGGAACATGGAACTACCCCCACACACCTGCTCCAAGGTGCAAGTATCCTGGTTGAAAAATAAAAGAAAGTCCGGAACATTGAACGGACCCTGTTGGTAATAACCAGCGTCAATTTGGCGCAAAATATCTTAGATCTAACACCAAAGCTATGCCTAAGGATGATTCTAAACGTCAATTCAGTTACTGCGTAGCGAATGATGACATCGAAAGCGAAAGCTGGCGAAAGCTGCCATGTTTGTATGTCATTTTGCACCACATTGAATTCGTATGACGGGAAAACTACGTACTGTGGTGTTCTGGATCTGCAAAGCGATGAGCCTCACTACCATCGAGCAGAAATGGGGTGGGGGTGCTTGGCTCATTAAAGCTGCTGTAGCTCCTGAAACTCCCTCTGTAGCACAGGAATCACTGACGATGAGGCTCTAGGAAATCAACAATTAGCTTTAGAAGTTATTTTTAATACGTGTCTTTACCTGACAAGTGTTAATGAGTGCCTTTATATGTGACCAGTGTATGATGTAAGGATATTTGACCATCGTGTCGTATATCCCCTTCAGTAACCCTGCTGCGGCATCCCAATCGGTGTTTCTCTAAAAAAGAAAGCACAGAAATTTAGAAAAATGTAACGGATAATGTATTTACTCGTATTGAAGGCTTCTTCGATATCTTTTGGAAAACTTTGTCCAATCTTCTTAGAATTGTGACTAAAGCAGGTCTCATCGCATCATTCGCCCAGTCTGTTGAAGGCAAAATGTAACTCATATAGTGTTGCAACCCGCGACACCCCATGGATTCTGGATCGTACGGTGACACCTTCAGTAAAGTGTGTGCTATATCTGCCAATCTCTGAAAAACATTAGTGATATAAGAGCGGAACGCTCGAAAATATTCCACACTTACCACATGTGATTTGATGTCCAATAGCTCGACCACTTTTCCATCGTGGTTATTCTTCTTGTTGAGTTCCTGGAGTCTATTTGTAGCTCTACACATAAACTCGCCAACTAACGACAACAAAACGTCTCTAGGTCTCCTATACTCTGCCCTAAGTACCTCGGAGTCTTCTACGTCGTGTTCGTACATGCTCTTTGCGCGGGAATGTTCACTCATGAATTTTGAATGGGAATCGTCTTCGAAGTCGAAGCCGGGCGAGTAAGGACCTCGGCTGTAATTCCTTTGACTGGATCCCTTGTGCTCGGGACTAGAGCGATAAGGGCCGTTGTAGCTTCTGAAAAGTTCAGTTTTAAAGAGTTTGTTAAACTCTGCCAATTCCACTTACTTTGTCAGTGCTTCACAATTGTTAACCAGTGTTTTAATAGCAACGGCTAGTTGGTGTATAATCTCTTTTTCTGTTTTACCTTCCTTGTTGTAAGTCGGCAATTGAATTTGTTTGACGTAGCAAGGTAAAATTGCTTCCAGTATTATCTGAAATTTAAATTATGTTACTGGATCAACACTATTCATCAAATAGATAATTCAAATATCAAAACCACGAGCTTCTGGTAACCCACCAACATTTGGTATCCTCTGACGCTCTCCGAAGAATAAGACACAACCATTACACACATGGATATGCAATCGAGTATGGTCACCATCTCGTTTTCGTCGTGGTAGCAGAAATCGATTGCTTTCAAGGGTTTCTCCTCTTTCACTAGTTCTGCTATGTTCAGAGGATCCGGAGAAGGTGTTTCCAGGCTTAGTAATAGATTGAAGAGACAACTGGATTGAATCTAAAATAAATTTCGTGATACAAACTTCGGGAACCAAGAAACTATAGTTTTATTAACCTTGTGGGCATCTCCGTAGGTGCCTTCTTCGTCGGTATCTAACATGGCGGAGACAGATCCAAACATTTGAAGAATGAATGGTTTCCTGTTCATCAAATAGAACTGTTTAACAGCGTACTCCACAGTCGTCGTTATAAGTTTGTTGGTTTGATGATTGGAGTAGATTTTCAACAAAGTAGGCATGATGAGTAAATAGCTGAAAGTACAAGGAGAAAAACATTGTCAAAAGCTCTCTGTCATCTCTTACCCATTCGTTGAGAATATATTTTTGAAATGGAAGGCTGCGTTGATGTAGGTGGCCATGACGTATCTCAGTATGCAGGCGTCTTCAGAGTGTAGCACTACCGCTCCGTTGAGGACATTTACAAACAAATGAATATCTCCGGAATAAGCGAAATTTCCTGCCATCGCTTCAAACATTCTGGCTATCAGCCTCACCCACATGAACTTGTGGAGCACGTCCAAACCTAGCAGTTCCTTTCCTAAGGGACCACTTTTGTAGAGGTCCAGGTCAGATTCTAGGGCTTTCCTTGGAAAAGAAGGCAACTTCATTAGTTCTTCGTGAAGAAATACCACCCTTTGTACCACCTAAAGCGAATAATCCTTAGTATCTCTTTAATTATTTACAACTGCTATCTTACCATGTCAACATTTTTCAATATAGCCCACGTCAGAAGAACTTTGCCTATTTCCACAAACTTGTGTAGGAGTTCCTGTTTCTGCAGTGCATTGAAAGCTAGATCAGGCTTCATATGGACCAATTCCAGCTGGGGATATTGAGACCTCTTGAAGAAATAGTAGTCTCGTACGTAGGAAGACGGATTCCTTATTTGATCTAATTTAAAACGTGTCAATAAAAAAAATAAGGCTAAATTGTTCCATCTTACGTGTTTTATAATCCACTAAGAAAAACTCCTTGTGTTTGTTCTCTTCTATACCAAAAAAGTCCAAAGCTTCCCTTAGAATCTGACAGAACTGGGTGTCTTCTTGGACCGGGAACTGAGATGGAATCCCCCCCGCGTCAGGATCTGAAATGAGTTAAAACTTTTATCGCAGTGAAGAAAATACATAATAAAAAATACCTTGTGGGCCATGCACGATTATCTTCTTTGCTGAAGGAACATTGGCCGTCAGTAGGATAGAAGCGTCGCACTGTTCCTTTCTTAAAATCTGTTTGAGGTCCTTAAACATTATGCCATGCACGCTATGTACCACCTGAAATTATAAAGACAGCTAGCAAGAATATTTCAATGGCTGTAATTTACCATCCACAGTAGAGACAATGCTGCTCCAATGAGCTGTTGCCCGTCTTCATGAGGGCTTCTTACATAGAACATTACATAACCTATAATGTAATTGTACAGAGCAAACGCGGCTTGTTGAGGTAATTTAGGTATGAATCTTATCAAGTGCCTCAAGATTTTAAACATGAGATCCTGCTTTTCCCTGGTGAGCCTCTCCAAGATGTATCTGAGAAAGAGGGCGCTGTCTTCAACAAGACACGTCCAGATGACTTGATATGAAACCTCGTACACAGCGTTGCCATCTGGAGACACCGCAGCGTCGTCTAAGAGGTTGATAATCTGGACGACGGCAGAACAGAGGCAGGAAGGGAATAGTGAGTGAGCGGAGTGGAGATGGTGAGTGGTGTTCCTAGGCTGACCCTCCACTTGTTCATCATCCACTGGAAAGGAAACAAAGTTAATAATAATTGAAATTAGTAGATATCTAACAAACCTTCTTCATGTTCCTCGCTTGTGTGGTAGAGACTTGGCTCGTGGGCGGCTTGAATAGTAATAGGAATGGTAGTGATTAGGAAATTTTCTCTCTCTTCCCTCTTTTTGTCGTCTTGTGCTTGTAGCGCCATTTTTATTAGCTCCGTCTGCTGTTTCTTCCTTGTTTTCGTGGCAGTCACCAAAGATCTCTACAAAATGTTTTAGAGAACAAAGTTGCCTGTATAAAAATTCCTGTAAAAGTACATACATGTCTTTCCTGGTTGATTGTGACCTCCTCCACTTTAGTTTTCACGAGGAGCTCCCACGGAGAGTCGACGACGTCCAAAGACTCGATTCCTATCTTTGGCGACGGCAAAGTAAATTCAATTCCGGGCGGTGGGACCTTGAATAAAACCTGAGCGCTTTCTTCCATTCTTGGCCATACCTGATACCTCATTTTCCATAGGACTTGGAACCTAAAGCGAGAAAATTAAACAAACAACTGAAGAACCAATACGTCACAAACCTTAAAATGGCATTTATCCGCACAGAACAATCAGGGTGCGACAAGCTATGCTGCATAATATCGGACACTTGCTGAGGACACTTGACGGCACCTAATATGAAAATTGAGGCTGCGCAAGCCGTTACTTCCTGGTTAATCTCTAAGAGTAACTCCCAGGCAACTGGAATTATTTCCAGGAAGTGTTCTTCCGATAGAATCACAGCTCCCTTGAGTAACACGGCAAGTGGAGCATGGAAGGCATCTTTAACCTAAGCAGAGGACGAAAAAGTGTTATTGAAATATAAGAAAATTGTATATTTGTAGAAACGCACCTGAGTTTTGATATACTTTAATATTGGTGGAGGCTCAGTTGGTTTACCATTGCTTGTACTTTTTGAATCACCTCCTGTGTCAGAGTCAGCTATATCTCTAGACGAGTCCTTAGAAGCCAATTTCTGGGACCCGTCTAAATTCTTCTCAATTCTAGAAAGAAAAAGAAGATAACTTCAATTTTATGAATCTCCATCTTATTCTGTTTACTTGTCCTTCTTCCCGACACTGTCCTTTCTTCTGATCGGAGATACAGTAGAGCTAGTCTGATCGGATACTTTTCGATTCTGATTTTTCTCTTTTTTGTTGGTCTTCTTTTTCCCGCCAAAATCCATACACAACTTATCGTCCAACACACCGAATTCTTCACCGTACACCTTCCTCGCCGCCTTTGTTAACCTGCTACAACCCCTCATGACGCGTCTGTAGCAAAATGGGTGGCAGAAGTTCTGATGGGGACAATAGTAGTAAAACGAGTTAGAAATTTGGACCATCACCTGTAAATAGAATGTTTTAAAGTTGTTTCATTGCTTCCTCGTACTGACTTTCATCCAGGGCATAGTTTTCGTGGTATCGTCGGTGTCGTTGCTATCACTGGGACTCTCCGGGGGTTGGTCGTCACTTAAGACACCTGGAGATTCCTCTCCGCTGGCTTCCCCAGCGATTCCAGGTTCGGATGTGTCGCTTCTATCGGAAAGAGAACTGACTTTCCGTTTTGATTGAATGGAGTCTGTTCTTTTGACGGATTCTGGAATCCTCCCTAGAATAATAATCCTCTAGAAGGGAATTTACCAAAAAATTTTACACTTACAGTCCAGATCTATATCCTTGCCCTCCTTTGTGCCTCTCCTCAGTTTTAGGCTACGCCTCTTGAAAGACCCTCCTGCAGGCGCTGCGGTTCCCCTTCGAAGTAAATATGGTCTCGATTGTTGACCAATACGTTTTGGGTCTTCACCCTGAAGCATAGCCTGCAATAAGTTACTGTAACGGCGATGTAACGCTAACGAAATTGACTTACTTGCATCGTCACAGTAGTGTTGCTGCTCGCTTCCGATTCGTTGTCCGGTTCGTGGAGGACGAAACTTATTTTCCTCTCTGTTTGACCTATACAGAATCAGCTTAGTTCTTTTTAACACGGTGTACATAGTTATATAAAAAATTTAACTTGCTAACCTGAATCTCTGTCTCCCGCGATCGATTGTAAACTCTGAGCTGAAGTCTGTGAATGACCCATTGAGGACAAAGCCATACTCCACCTTCTATTAGCCTCCCGACTGTAGAGTCTCTCCCAGGGAGGAGGTCTGTCTTTTCCAGTCACACGGGATGATTTTGGTAAAGTTTGATAAGTTTCTCGAAGGAATGCAGTGATTTCATGAAGCAGTATGCATGCTATTACCCTCAAGGCCATAGGACAGGAGGAACCATAGGAATTTATGCTTGCTGAAAGATTTATAAATAGAATGGAAATTAAACAATTCTGCACTTCAAGAAACCTTCGTCCAGAAAGTCTTCCTCTTCGTCTTGGACAAGCAACTCCTTCTGTTTCTGTTCATCCGTTATCATAGCTGTGACTTGAGTTTGCAAGTTTTTATCTTCATTTATAAACTCTTCCAATCTTTGCCCAATAACCTGAAATGATAGTGGATCAAGCCCAATTCCTTACAACATAAGTTTCTTATACCTCTGCCCATTGGTAGAACATTTTTCCGGCAGCCCTCTGCATAACGTGAGACCTTCTGATTCCAGTACTACCTCCCCGTGGTGGTAAAGGACCAGAAGGTCTGAACATGGAGAAATTCAACTTCATCCAGGAGGGCCACTGACCCTTGTTGCAACAGTGGACAAAGTAAGAGCATTCTAAAAGCAGAGCCGCCCTAGATACCACTGTAGAATGAGGCTGAAAAGAACCAGACATTAGATATTTTTGGAATTGAATATACGTACTTACCAAATCTAGAGCTGAAGCTAGAAGGTGAGGATCTGGCACCGATCCAGGAGGGCAAGTTTCTAGAAGAAATGATAGTCTCGACACTCCCTGAAACACCAGATCTGTAGATACTAGTTTTCTTTCTTTAAGAACCACAAATTCTGATTCTCTAGATGTTTCGCCAAAGTCAAAGGAGTTTCTTCTGCTAAAGTCTGCAAAATCATCATATCAAATAAGAAAAATTGTGTGTTATATCTTCATACATCCACCTGCTGATTCCTCCAAGCTTCCGTCTTTCTTCTTTCCCTTTTTCAGAACAAATTTGAACTTATCCTCCATTCTCCGTTTCGCTTTCTGGATGCTTTGGCTAACATTGCTAAAATTATTCAAATAAAAAGCTTATTTTCAAACACTAGGCACTAGTACCTTTTAGAAGATCCCTTGTGGTGATAATATTTGGACGGTTGTCTGATGAAACTTGAAGTATCAGTAAATGAGTCCCCATTTTCTTGGTTATCGAGCTCGTCAGTAGAAGAGTTATCGCCTTTCTTGAACCAGTTCACTGAAAAGATGAGTTTCTTAGATTGTTCGTTAATATATCAAGAATCCTCTTACCTATACCACCTAACTTAGATTTCTTTGATTTATTTGTGGGTTCTAAAGAAATTCCCAAGGTTCTTTCGCTCTGTCTTGGTGTTAGTATGTGATGCTTCTTTCTTATATTTCCTAATGGACTTTGGCTGGCCCTAGTCATCTCTTCTGCTTCAGTTTCTAGAAGACTCTAAAACGCAAACATGTTTTTTTAATTACAAAAAGCGGGTGCGAGTACGTACTGCGCATGTTGAAGAAGTGCTTCTCTTCTTGAAAAGTAACTTTCTCACGCCTCTATCGTCTATGGTGTACGATTGTGTATCTGTCGGAGCTTCTGGTTGATCTTCCATTTCGGAATGATGCATGTGTCTAAAAGTGGTCCGTAATTTAAAGTTTTTTTTCAATAATTTATTCACCTTATAACTCTAGTTGTTTGAATATTCGCTTCCTTCTTTGTCGGCCTATCTGCAGTATCAAGCAAAGCACTTAAAGCCACCCTTCTGAAAACGCTCCCATGACCCTCCTTCACGTAGGTCATCAGCTGGCGGATGTCGCAATACAGGCTCTGCAGAAACATATCTTTACTGGCAAGACATTCCGTTAAGAATGTTCCTTTTGGAACACAATCTTTTCGTTATTGAACAAATTTAGATAAAGGTAAGTGGAACGTAGATGAGAGTTCTGAACACTGACCAATTAGGTCATTAGAAGAATATTATCTTACTTACCAAACTGTCGGAAGATTTGATTTCCTTGTTGGACTCCACAAATCTGGTGACGAGCGGCTTAAACACATGTGACATAATCTGTCCCTCGACCCCTCTTATTCCACCGCCCCCCACGCCTGTGCCAAAGTTGGATGCATAACCACCTTGCGACACTGTGTCTGGTGATTTGCTAGAGCCCCTCTTCTGGTCTGACAAGTAAAATTTGCAAGACTCTTTCAATAACTAAGTCAGCGCTTTGAAGCAACGACGCTAGTCTTAAAGCAGAACAAATTCCCAGCCGAAAAAGGTCTTTGGAGGAAGCATTCTGTTCAGAATTTGTTCTGCTTCGTAGACCCTGTCATTCTTCAAAGCTTTTACACAGTGTTTCTCTACATACTACTCTAAAACGATGAATTTTCGGAAATGTGGTAGGAGACAAGACCAGTCTTCTAGGGAGCACAGCATTGCAACATACACTAGTCTCTAGCAAGGTGTAACAGTAAGACACAAAACACAAAATCACCTCAAAACACCACAGTAAGTAAAAAAAATTGAGACCATTCTGCGTAGATCAATTTTTTGCACAGCAAACTTAAAGTGAATTGGTTCCAAGGTAATTTTATGCATCTTGCATTAAAAGGTACATTTAAAATTTGTTGTAAGTCATTTCACAACAAAGATATATGCGTGAAGTAGTTTGGGGTAGTAGATAGGATGATATTTCCTTCACATTGATTTAGCTCTCGAATATTTGCATGACCTTGGAAATTCTGTAAGCACTCCTTGCAGTGAATCTTGAACAGAGATACTCTAGAGTTGAATCAAGAAAAGAAAATGAAATACGCGTCGTAGCTGAGTGTAACAGATCTCTACTTGTGGTCGGTCAGTACGTTTTCGTATATACAAGTTAAAACGAAACACAAATGCTTACTCAGAGGCGACAGTAGAGAGCTGGGGTCTATGCAATACCCTACATAAGAGTGGAATAGATCCATGATGTCATTTATAGTCTGATACTTGATGTAGTCACGTAAAAACTTCTTAAACTGTTTCCCACTAGCTCTGCTGAGTTTGGCCAAGATGTTCTGGCACTGAGTTCGAAGAAATTCAGCCGCAGGTCCTCTCTGACCATCAGCGCATCCGTGTGGGCACCCTAGATGCTTAAGGACTCTATAAAAATAACGCTCGGGCAATAATAATGATGTAAGGAATGAAAATCTCACCTCACTATGATGTTCATTACTAATTTATGAGAAGACATCGGCTTCCCAGTTTTTTCCGGGTCCGTTCCAAGCGAGCCGCGAGTGTTACTCATCGGCAGCTTGGCTCCTTTTCCAGGACTACTAGAGTCAGGAACCGGAGTAAAACTACTTATAGCTTCGTCCCGCAAACACTGCTTCAGCACCCCCATGTCCATAAGCAGTTCTACTAGATTTAAGATTACCTCTAAGACTCTGAGGGTACAAGAAGAACTCTCCCTAATCGCTGTTCTATGCACCGCCTACAACAGCAAATCAGTTTGGTCCACGATTCATGCATTGCTACGCCTACCTTCAAAACAACTTGAAAGTCGATATCTCCTTCTTTAGTTATGTAACACGCCGCACCAGGAGCCTCGGGGATGTCTTCTCCTGCATAAGTGATGTTTGAATCAGTCTGAGACCTGGTTAAACTGGCCTTCCTTTCTTGCCAGTGACCGAGCTTGCTGCCGGATAAACTAGCTGCATCTAGCTGACTATCCAAGGAACCCTACAAGTAATCCATGTTAACTGTCAGCAAACTTATTGAAATAATCTCCAAGACCTGTCTACGTAAAAAATCTGGAGACGGAGTCGGAGTATGTTCCGTCACCGTAATGATGGGGTTCGCCATGGGTTGAGAATGTCCAAATTTGCTAGGTCTTCTACATTCCCACTGACTTTCATCCATGTACCTAATCGAGAAATAAAGTCAAGGCCGTTGATTTTATTCACGCAACTGTGTCTACGGCAAAGTATCATCACCCATAATGTTCGGTAGCAAAAATAAAATTGTCTATAAGAAGCCTGAAGGGTTCGGTAGCTGTATTGTGCAAAAGATGCTGCAAAAGCTCAAGCTTGGTGGAAAGGAAGATATTATATTAGGCAATTTAAAAATAAGCATCTCTAGAAGCCGTTGTAAATAAATACACACGCAATTGTTTGAAATTAAGTCGACCTGAAATCGTTTGTGAAGTTGGTAAAAGAAATAGGACCACGTTCCTGTCCTTGAGGCATACTTTGTAGTTTTAGTAAAATGAATTGAAAGGTTTCTTGTTATTGGAATGTAGCATGCAGAATACTTTATATTTTATACTAATTAGCACAATTTGACTTAAATAATCAGTTTTTGCATTACATTTTCGTTTGTTTAATAAAACATCGCGATGATAACAGATATTATTTTTCGAACAGGTAAAGATTTCTTTTGGCATTTAATAGACCTTCTGTGTACTTATTTAACACCAAAATACTATTTTCAGGAATTGTCTAATATAATGATCTGTGCAAGAATTAGTTACTTACCCTCCTGCATTTAATTCGTCTATTAAACAGCTAAGAAAGACAGAATAAATAATAAGAACACTCAGAAAGACGAAAGGCGCAGTTTAAATAGAAAAAGAAGAAGTATACGTGAAAAGAACATTTAAAGACATGATTTGCCATCTCGTTTGCACAATATGTAAGCAGTTATCCAAGCTGAAATAGTGGACTTTCTGTTTGCCTTTTGGGGTTTTCAATGTTACAAGTAAATTAAGAGTAACAGCTTATGCAATTAAATAGGCAAAATCCCAAAAGCCAATACATTACAAAAAGGAAAAATCTCAAGAGATACAACTTTCAAAATACAAGAACAATTCGTTAGATCTATCAATTTTACAAAATTGGTGAATAAAAACGTATCTATCTATCTTATCTTTATATTATATCTACTCTAATATTTAAATTTTCAAATCTAATTCAATGATCTACCAAATATAACGTGTAACGACATGAGAATACTTAAAAAATCGTAAAAACATTCACCAAATAAACAGAAAAGTCCTACCTTAGACTCGGCATACTTTTTCCCTTCACCAAATTGCTGGGAGGTTCAAATATCTTCGACATAGCAGACTGGGGTCGGGATAAATGCTCATCCCCCGTATCCAGGCTCCTGTGGTAGTTCTAAACAGAAATTTTTCATTAGAAAATATTTTATACCAGCAGAAACAACATAGGGACATCGAAGAGGACAGAAGAAGAGAAAGATAAATACATACATCCAATATTCTTCTGGCACCCACCGAATGTTGTCCTAGAGATTTTTGCTCGTCGCTCCCGATCTTCTCAAGGGCTTTATCAGATTTCGAAAGCAGCTTCGTCTCTACGAACGTCTTTAAATCTGCTATCTTCATTCGCCTCTTTATCTTCTCGCTCGATGATCTTTTATGAAGCGACTCATCCGATTTACTTTGACTGGTGTAAGGGGATTCTAGAATCACTGAGTTGTCAACGCGACTAACTAGTAATTACCACACTCTTACCTACTAAGAGAGACACGTCTTTCACTTCTGGAACTTCAATGAAGTCTTTGGTCTCTATTTTCTTCGACTCGGTACTTTGATACAACGAAACCTCTATCTTTGGAATAGGTAAGGAGTTGCTCCTCTTTCTTGGCTGTTGCTGACCCGCTGTCTCGTCGCTTATGTCTCTTAGTCTGGAAACATCGGTACAAGTATTCCGAATCATTGCTTTGACACAAACGTAAAATATACCTGTTGTACATGTAATGCAAAGCCCAATATATGCCCTCTTCTTGCCAGTGGGTTATAAATAAACATCGTAAAACTGCTACATCTAAAAATGTAGCAGCACTGATGTCCATCGCAGTCGCAGTTATTTTGCTCCCTTCATCTTTTGGTTGGGTGTCACAGGATGGCATTTTGGTGCTGTCCATAGAATCTTTATCGGTCGAAGACCTAAAATCTTTACTAGTACATAGATATCTTACTATAATTTTGACGTACCCAATTTTCTGCATGGGTGGCTTCGAAGATGTCGCCTTGGTCTCTACAATGGAACTGGTTGCTATCTGCTCCAATTTTACATTGTTAGTTCTTCCAGTACCATTCCTCCTCATAGCCAACTGAATTATGCTTGTTTCCGCCTAGGAATAAATGTGGATAGAAGCTATACTAGTTTTTGTTACAAAACGACTTACAGTGTAAATGGATGGATCTCTCAAAAATCCATCAGACTCGTGCAGGGATGGAAGGCGAAAGATCACTACGTGTTCCTCCTCGGTGCTGGAGCTTTCTTCTGGAATTGTCTCCGGGAAGACCGTGTCCTTTGGTGAAGACACCCAAGCACTCTGGCAGAAATTATTTGGTGATTAAAAAATGGATTACCTTTTTATTTTGTACTACCTCATCGTCTATTTTGGTGATGGTGGCTGTGATTGTTACTGTTGTAGGGGTGGCACCACTTGTGAAAAGATGTTGTTGGTCTGAGCTGGAGGCACTGATGCCTTGGCTTGCTGTGGGGCTGTCTTTGTTCAATGGATCATCGCTGGACTGTTTGCCTGTGTTAACAAAAAGATGTGGATTGGTTTTGAATAAATCGTAAATAAATAAATGATTCTTCGTAGTATTTGGTAACCACAAATTCTTTTTCGCATCTAGTATCGTGTATTTACAGCTCAACTGTTCCAATTTGCGCTATTAGTTATGATATGATACACCCTGTATATAACGCATAAAAACTACCATTTTACTGTTTTTCGCACTTTAAATATAATTGTTTTGTTGAGTTTTAAATGTTTCAGTCCATTAACATGAACAGTGATTCAGTGAATATATACATTTTTTTATAAACCGTTACTAACCTTTTACATTTTAATTAATTATTCATTAACATGTAGCACAAGCTTTTATAAGTGTCAAGGTATTAACTGATGTATAAACCTATTGAAGTCAACGCGATTGATGGGGAACTAAGTGCTATAATACAAATAACTTTCTTTAAAGGTAAAGTAAAATACCTCACATTGAATATAACAAATGTTGGAACATTGATTCTGAATCCAGCGAAGCCCTTCATATTAAAGTAATGATCACTAGATAATGCTTCAGCATTATGAAGAGATATTTTACTTTGTTCATTATAATTTCTATTTTCTATTCGAATACCGTGAGTTATCATGAAAGTGTATCCACATTTTCCCACATAATAAAAGAGGTATTCCGAGATAGAATTATATGTTACGTAAACGATAGAAGCTCGTTCAATTATCTAATACAAACCACTTTACTGAACACCGAAATTGATATACGAGTAATATCGATATCATATAATTTTTTGAAAGATTTAACCACAGACATACCTTGTACTGGATACATAGTAGTTTTGTCGGACGGAAACGACTTCATCAAATATCATTTGAATAAAAAGAACAGTTTTATGTTCAAATCCTGGACTAGACTCTTGTTGATGTACGAGACACCTCCAGACCTTGAAAAATTATACCATCTCGTTCTAAACTCTGCTATAGATATTCTAGTGGTAGAACCCAAACTCACAAATTACTCAAATTTATCTTTCAGTTATGATGGCTTTGTTGTGAAGTCTGTACATAAAAACACCACGATACTATCATGGCACTCGAACCAGAGCGAAATCGATTGGACCAAGTTCCGGCCTGCCAAGTGGACACCGCATCAAGTTTTCAAAAGTTTGAGAGTTGCTATGTTCAACTGCCCGCCGTTCATGTACGTGAACAAAGAGGGAAAGGTTGTGGGTGGAATAGAATATCTCGTGATCAAGGAGGTGATCAAACATATACCCATTGAGACCGTTCTAATAACCAGTGAATCTTGGCTGTTGATTTCGGACACTGTGGAACGTAGCATTAATGACGTCGCTGCTTGTTCGCAATGGTACATCAGTTCCCAAGACAAAAACCTTGACTTTACCTATCCTATTAGGCAAATCTTTTTGACGTTTCTCGTGAAGAAGCCTAGACTTTTGCCCGATTCCACGTTTATTTTTCAACCGCTCCACAGTCTCGTGTATACAGTCACGCTCTTAATATTAGTTCTGGTACTTTTTGGGTTTGCCCTTATAAATAAGGTTCTGGGTAACGCAAACCATGTTCATGGGTTCACTCTTCAGTTGTTGTATTTAGTAAGGGTGCTAAGTATGGGAGGCCTAGAAAACTTGCCTGTACTACTTCGTACATCCACCAAGTTCCTGCTGGGTTTCTGGTATTTGTACTGCGTTATTCTCTCCACATCCTACTCTGCTGGTATGACGAGCTGTTTGACTAACCCGAGATACACGAACGACATAGATACTTTACAAAAGATGGTGGATTCCAAAATAGAATGGTATAGCATGGATACCAGTCTACGCGACTACTTTATATCGCTGAATATTTCCATTTTTAACGAGTTAGCCAAACTGTATGTTAGAAAGCATAGGATACTCGACAGATCGGCGACTTCAGCCATAGCCGTTAAGACAATAGCACATCGGTATGTAACAGACATAAATAAGCTGCCGTACGAAGACAGGAAGTACTACAAAGTTTTGACGGAAAGCGTTGGAACGTATTATATCGGCTTTGTGTTGCAGAAAAACTCCCCGTTGACGAAACTTTTTGATCAGACAATTTCCAGATTGGTGGAAAGCGGAATTTATCAGAGCTGGGTAGTACGTGTGTTGTACCAGAACGATAAATTCCAAAGTAGGTTTTTTACTAATTATATAGAAGATCCCCATGTGAACGTCAATATAAAGAAGATCCAAGGTGCTTTTTATCTTTTAGCGGGTGGGTACGTCTTAAGTTTAACTTCTTTCTTAGTGGAATTGCTACTTAGGAACAGAGCACAACACCATACTGAAATTTGTTAATAATTAAAATGTTTAAATAAAAGTTATAAGCACGTCTTATTAATTTATTTATCGAAATGAAACAATTTATTAACAACATACAGAGTAAACTTCTGTTCTTTTTTTTTAAATTAGTTTTGACGGTAGTGACCAGCCCTGAAGGATTGTCGAAACATTATACTTTATATATTATAGTAAAACCAGAGAACGCTATGTTGGTATAGTGTTCTCTGGTATAGTCGTTGCGATATCAGTGGGAACCGCATAAAAACATTTAACTCATAAACTCCATACGGAATCCATAGGCGTTCAGAAAAATTTTGTCCGGTCACCTCTAGAAATGCTATATTCCGAGCTATATTCCTATTTAGTTGACGATATTCTCGAGCCAAGTGAACCACGTTTGACACCAAACTAATTATAGAATACCATGCAAAAAATGATTTACGACCTAGTGGACCAATACAGGTTTGCTTTGACGACCAGCACGCCGCCGTCGGTTTTACATCAGGCGGACTGGTCTACCAATACCGGATTCGCCCAATGACTATTCGAGTATAAATTACGAGACACATCATGGCTAAAGCATAGGAAGAAATTTCAAGAGAAGTACAGACGGTCCAATGCTTTAAGATTCACAGGTTTCAATTGATATCGTAACAACTATAAAACCTCTGTTAGTGATGACCTGTGTCAAACGACCACTTCTACATAATGATCGATTCTGAATTCTCTGAATTTATAAATAGAAATCCCCCCCATATTTTTTCTTTAAATTTAAACAATACGATATCATGACGTCTTCATTTATTGTCATTACTCTCCGTTTTTTTCCCTCCATTCGTGAAATTCGGCGAACACTTTTTCGTAATGTTCCCTGGATTTCGCTGGCAATAAATGGAACATTGCTTCTTGAGCTTCTCCATAACAGCCGCAGGAACACAATTACTTTTGCATTTTTTCCGAATTCATATAGAGCTGTTGAGTCGTATTAGTAAGAAATATCAAGTCGTGCGAATATATTTTTATTAAATTCCAATAATTCTGACTCCACAAATATGATTGTGATGTGATTGTGGATAAAACGTTGTATTGCATTCGTGTTTTAATTGCCTTTTATCCACTTAAGAATATTAAACATTCTTGCGTGGACAAAATGCTACTTAAAACACTTATACAATGGATAACTATTATCGTCGTGTATAATATATTTTTTTCTATAACAAATTGTAAAACAAAAACATCAATTACAAACTGCACTACTGTAATAAAAAGTATGGTAAAATTCCTCGAACATTCCATGGCAATAGATTTCCATTCAAGTAAAATTCATAACACACCTGCAAAAAATCTCTATCAAACTCACGAGTCCAAACTGTTGGAATAAAGAATGACTTTACTTAAATATCTTAAATAACTATTTTTCCTAAACAATATTCCACTACAAAACTGATAAAACTTAAAACATAACCCCCTGCTAACAAAAAGAAAGCGCCCTGAATTTTTTTCAAATCGATAACCGTACTAGGATCCTCTACATAGTTAGTGAAAAAACCCCTTTGCTCTTCTTCAGCCCGGTATAAAATATAATCTATCCAGTTGTCATAAATCCCGCTTTCTACGAGTTTGATAATTGTGTCGTCAAACACTCTGGTGTACGGAGAATTCTTTTGGAACAAAAACCCAGTATAGTACTTCGACATGCATTCGTCTAGAACCTTGTAATACTTCTTAACGTCCTGCGGCAACTGCTCGACTTCCGTGACGTATCTGCGCTCAATTGTTTTTACTATCCTGGCAGCATTTTCTATACTGTCGGATTTGTCGTGCTTTATTGCAAATAGGTCAGCCAGAGTGGTGTACAGTGGTGAATTGAACCCCAATAAGTAATCCTGATAAGTCGGTACCTTCGAGAACCAGTGGATTTTGTAATATATCATATCTTGAAGAGTGTTTATGTTGTTTTCGTATCTGGGATTTGTTAAACAACTCGTCATACCAGCGGAGTAATACGTAGTGAAGATGAGGCAGTAGCAACACCAGAAACCTAACAAACACTTAGAAGAAGCTAAGACATAGAGAGTCAGTTTTGGTACTCCACCCATGCTCAGTATTCTCAGTAGATGGAAAGGATATACGACATAATCTGGAGCAAGATCAAGCTGTTCTCTGTTCTTATAAAAATACCATTGCAATGCCAGCAAGAAAGACAGCACCAGTAGTATAAGGAAGGTAACTAGATAAACTGCCCCTTGCAGTTGTTGAAAAACAAAAGAGGAAGCAGGCAAAAGCACAGGCTTCTTAACCAAAAACGTAGAACATATCTGTCTGATTGGGTACGAGAATTCGAGGCTTTTCCCGTAAGTATTGATGTACCACTGCGAACAAACCGCCATATCAGTCACGTTCGTTTGAACCATCTCCGAAGATATCGCCCATTGGTCTATATCCTGGCTGGAATTTATTACTACGTACTTAATAGGTACTTCCCTAATAACTTCATCGATGACTTGGACTTCTAAACCTCGTCCAACTTCTCCGTCTTCATTTAAAAATACAAAAGGCGGACAGTTAAATAAAGCAACTGTAAAGTTGGATTCTAGTGAGCCGTAACTTGGCGTCCACTTAACGGGCCTGAACTTGGTCCAGTCGACCGTACCTTGCTTAGGGCGCCAGGTTAATATAGTTTCGTTTTTAAATATCGACGTAACATTTACTGTTACATCTTCATCTTCTTTGGGCAAATCTATCACTACAACGTCTAAAGCGAAAACTATAGAAGGCAAGTACAAGTCATGTAAGTGAAGTGGAGGTTTTTCGTACATTAATAAAAGCCTTGACCAAGGTTTAAATGCGAAGGTGTATTTCTTTTGGTCCATATAGTATCTGATGAAATCGTCTCCATCTTGTAAGGTTAGGATGTAACCAGAACAAGGTAAATTTTCTGTAACATGTTTTAGGTGGTCGTATGACAAAGATATGACCTCAGTCCCGCTATTTATGAAGGACTTCTCCACGACGTTATTGAATACATTTTTGTCAGTTATGTAACACAATATTTCATTGCTGAAAACTTCTTTTATTATTCCGGAAATCAAAGATACAGTATCATCGAAACATTGAACTTTAAGGAAGAGTAATACGAGCAAAGCCAAACAGCGTTTCATTGTCTAGGAACTATCTTAGGCAAGTAATAGTGGTCCCAAGTTGTGGATTTAGACCAATAGAATAAGACTAGTCATTTAAATAAATTATTCATCTGTAATGGCTTTTAAAAACCTTTATTATTATGCAACTTTAAAATGTTTACAGTTCCTAGTTGCCTGGAGAAACAATAAGACCAATGCAATAGACTTTTTTAACAATTAGAAAGGTACACGTGTGTTAAATAAATTGGTTTTATTTAAAAATTGCTTTTTTATAAAATAAATAGTTTCCTCAGGGTACATAGAGAAAGAAATAGGGAAAAAGTAGTAGCAAATCTGGAACTACAATTATGAATAGAAACAACGGTTTGGTGTAAAAGAAAATGTTTTATTAATATTAAATATATCTACGTAATTATAAGGAAATATTTTAGTTTCTTTGTTCAAGCAATTGCAACCTAACTTTAATGACAGAAAAAATCGTTAAATAGTGAGATTGCGTGTTTAGATTTACATGACAATCATTAAGTACACCTACACAAAAAGCTCTAAAAGCTAAGTTAACTAGAACTGATTTTTTCCAGATTCATTAGTTGAAAATCCAGACGGTTTAAAATCTATTTCGAATAATTAAATTCGTTTTGTTTTGTATGTTTTACAGGTCGTTAGGAGCGAGTGCTATTCAAAGACTTTTTTTTATAAAAAGTAAACAAATAGAGTAATAAAAAAAAATAATTTACGAGAGACAAACCGTGTTTGGCTATTTAGAAGGCGAGCGAAAAAAAATAATTTTTCTTGTTGGGGATAGTTATTTAGTTAAATTTTGACCTTAATTCTAGGAAATAGTAGTAACTTAACAAGACATTTTTACCCAAAACAAACAAGTTATTACTCAAAACTCACTTTACTTTCTTATTAGCCCAAATAAGAAATTAAAAAATCTATATATGCCACGTTTGTTTGTTTCCGCTATAAACCACAACCCACCGTAAATTCAGATCAATATCGTATTTCCTTTACCATATTCCATAGGCCTTTATTCTTTATAAACATATTTACCAGCATGCTGGTAACAAAGTTAATAATGCAGGCGTTTCTAGTGAAATTATTTTCGGGGATATCTTTCGAGAAGAACTCGCATAAAATACAAACAATTTTTCAATATGGCTTTTCCAATGAGCACACTATTTGCCATATCGCGTATTATAAAACAATATATCATGATTTCTGGATTGATGCTATGGTCCCAGTGATAGTAATGATAGTAATAAATCCTGATGGAAAACCCAGAAACGTAAAATTTTGCGATGGGTTTATCATAAGCGCCAGAAATGTTACGGATTTTCTCAAAATCCTCTCAAATTTTCAGTTCCCACCACATAAGAAGGTGCTACTGTTTTTGGATGAAGAATACCAAACAACTTTTGAGATTGAGGCAAAAGTATACAGAATGGCGTTATCACTGATAGTTATCCATGGATTAACTGGTACACAAGACTTACTGGATGCAACAATAAAGATATATTTCACAGTGGAAAACAAAACCAAGATCCTAGGTAAGGACAAATTGGACAAAGAAGACTTCTCGAGTAAGTGGACTCCTCAACTATGGTCCAAAATTGGCAGAAACATACGAGTGTCTCTTTTTCATTGCCCACCATATGTGATGGTGAACCATACAATCAACCATACAAGGTACAATTTGGAAGGCATCGACTTTAACATTTTCCAAATCGTCACTAGGAACTGGCCCATTGAATTTCGTTTAGAAGAAGAACAGGAAAACACCAGGGACAACCTCTTCATAAAAATCATACAACAGGTCGTTTCCAAAGAGAGTGACATTGCTATGTGCGGACTATGGCAAAGGGTGATTTTGGAGAGAGGAACGGATATGTCAAATTACAACTCTGTGCAGTGCGTCACATTTTTGGTCACAAAACCAAGATTACTCGGTGACGAAACGTTTATTTTTCAACCCTTCAGTGATTGTCTTTGGTTGCACATGTTGGGCATGCTTTCTTTAATATTCCTCTTCAGATTTTTCCTCGCTAGTTGTTATAAGAAGTACAGAACATCTGCTTCTGCGACAGGTATGTTTTCCGCGTTTGTTCAATTTAGGATTATAGCTACATGATTGTTCTTACCAAAATAATACCATAATGTACATTTAATTGAGTGTCATTACAATAGCACATAATTAGGATAATCACGAATTGAAGGGTAATTCATCAATTTTAGGTGAGGCGTTTCCTAATTTCTATTGATTCTTGATTAAATGAATTGTTAAGCAAACTCAAATGACGATACAGGTATAATAACAAAAATAACATTTTTTTGCAGATCCAACGTCGTGGAAACCCACAAATTCATCAATTAAGATATTTTCCCAGTCTTGGGCCTTCTTCTGCGTGCTAATTCTCACTTACTATTCAGCAGGCCTTACCAGGTCTTTACGCTTTCCAAGCTTCTCTAGAAACATCAATTCTTTCAAGGATATGGTAGACAATGGAATTCACTGGGAAGAACCAGTCCCAGATATCCAGAAATGGTTGCTCCAAACCAACGACACTCTGTACCAGAAAGTGGGTAAACTTTTCTTTGTAGGAAACAACACAACTGCTATGAATCTCAGACTACGCAGTCGGAAATACGCTTTGCTGGTAAAACTTGCCGATAACCGTTACGTAATGAATGGGGAGTATCTGGACGATTTCGGCAGGTACCACATGAAGGTCATTCCTCAGTGCCTGGGCAATTTTTATACGGTTTTCGCGTTTCAACGGAACTCCCCTTTTGTGGAGATCTTCAACAAAGAAATTCCTAAGTTTCTGGAACACGGTTTCGTGGATCACTGGCAGGCGATTTACTTGGCTGCGGGTGAGGTTAGGTATATGGAGAACTTATTCAAAAACCTCAATGTCGAGGTAAGGCAGGAAATCGACTTTTCGAAAATGAGGGGGGCGTTTCGATTTTTGATCTACAGTTATGCTGCATCAACTGTAGTTTTTATCTTGGAAATCTTTGTCCATAAAAATAGATATTTGAAGAAAACTCTTAACGCCATTTTCAGTACACTGTATTAGAATCTATTAAATAAAATTAATTAACCAAATACAACATTTAAATAAAAATTGTTTTAACTTTTCGGTAGATAATAACTATTATTATATAATTTTTCACAATAAAAACCACCCTATACCTATATCGTTCTAGGTGTTAATAAGTACTATTTATTTTACAAAAAATGTATGAGAAGTCGATATGTCTAATCTACATTCGAACTTTCACACTAACGGCAATATTTATGTAATACTATTTCGAATACAAACACCAAAGAACTCACAAAGTGAGCAGCAAGTAAGAAGTAAAAACTCCCTTTCAGTTTGGACAATTCTATCCAAATTTTTTCCTCTTGACGGTAAGTTTGAAAAAGAATCTCCTGTGCCCTGGCTTCCTTAGTTGAAAGTTTGTACCAGTATTTCAGAAGGTCGTGTTCGGCGTACAGGAATGAGAACTTGTTGAAAATTTTTGTGAAAGGGGAATTTTTCTGCATGACGAAACCAACGTAGTATCTCTCGAAACATTCACCTAGTACTTTCAAGGGCTTTCTTTTTTCTGGGCAAAGCATGTCTATGTCACACACGTAGATATTTGCTAGAGTTTTTACAATTAGGGCCTTATTTTCCTTGAGGTCCTCTATAAATCCTACAATACAAAGAAATATTAGAAATGTAAAAGTGAAAATGTGATGTGGTGGTAAAAGAATGAATTGGATGGAGAAAATCAATATACATTTCTATTTCATGAAGGTATATTGGAAGAGAAAAATATTTGAGATTTAATAAGAAAATTTGAAAAAGGTTGGGTGTCCCGGAAATGGTGGGCAATCTCTCGGATGTGGATAGATAATGAGAAAATAATGTCACAAGTTCATATAAAATTTTTTCCTCCGGGCTCACCCTGTAGAGTTATTAACTATTGGAGTTGAGAATTAAAAATGGGTTTTTTGCTGTAACTTTTGTATTTTTCAATAAATTTTGAAATTTTTTCGGCTGGATCTATAATTTTTGAGGCTGCTTTGGATGATAATATGAAATCTTCGATAATAATTAAGGAGCTCCGGGGGAAAGCACCCCCCACCAAAATTTCTAGAAAAAAAATTTTTGTTCCACTATACCCCAAATTTAATTGCCTTTGTCATACTCTGACATGTCAAAGCCAACCACGATTAAACCTGTGTTTCTGTTAAATAAAATGTCTCAAATTAAATGGTACCTTCCTCTTTAAACGGGTTTATCTCAAAAAATATCTATTTTATGGATATTCAACAAGTATACCTTTTTTACGTAAAATACCATAAATTTTTATAAAATGAAGGAAAATTTGGGGTATAGTGGAACAAAAATTTTTTTTCTAGAAATTTTGGTGGGGGGTGCTTTGTCCCCGGGCCCCATAATTATTATCCAGGATTTCATATTATCATCCAAAGCAGCTTCAAAAATTATAGATCCAGCCAAAAAATTTTCAAAATTTATTGAAAAATACAAAAGTTACAGCAAAAAAAACCATTTTTAATTCTCAACTTCAAGAGCTAATAACTCTACAGGGTGAGCCCGGAGGAAAAAATTTTATATGAACTTGTGACATTATTTTCTCATTATCTATCCATATCCGAGAGATTGCCCACCATTTCCGGGGCACCCTGTATACCTACCTTTCTCGTGCAAATCCGCTAGCTTCACCAAAGTCTCAGTGCCGGAAGACCTGAAGTGTTTCTGGAAGAAATTCGTGGGCGCCAACCAAGTTACTTTCTTCTCGACCATGTCGTTCAAGCTGTTGATCAGATTGACGTACCTAGGCTTGGTCAGATTGCTAGTCAAACCTGCCTGATAGTACGTAGATAGAATCACGCTTGCAATGATCCAGGATATAACGAAAAATCGAACAGCGGAAGCCCTCAGGGAAGGAAAACCTTTAATGGATCCCCCACTGATTAGTCTGAGTAAGTGCAACGATACCACTTGGAACATATCAGCATAACCGTCCACATCCTCGTGATAAATTCTGAACCAGAATAGACATCCGCTTACGAGAAACACCACCAAAGTTATGACCAACCACAAGGTGTACTGGAAAGACTGAAACACGAACGTCGAATCAGGAAGCAATTGGGGCTTCGGCACCAAGAAAGTCACGCAAGTTTGCTGGAAAGGATAGGTGAAATCGACGTTCTTTCCTTCGCTCGTGCTCTGCCACAAGGAACAAGCGGCTACGTCGCTGGAGTTTGCTTCCATTTGTTTCCAAATCAACGACCACATACCTTTGTGTTTGCTATGTGGTATGTTATACTTAATTGGCCAATCTTTTACTACACTTTCAATAAATCTAAACTCTGTCCCCTCCACTTTGCCGTCCTCTGCGATCGTTACGAATGGAGGACAATCGAATAGAGAGATCTTGAACACGAACTGTTTGTTATCAAAATAGAATTTGGGAACCCACGTATGGGGTTTAAATTTACACTCGTCAAAAACTAATATGTCTCGGTAGTTCCACTCTAGTAAAGTCTCATTTTTGTAGACGGAGTAAACAAGCAGGTTCTTGCCTTTGTCATTGCCCTTGCGGTTTTTGTACAGAGAATTCATTTTGGATCTATAAACATCGTTGGGCTTCAAGTTGAACACAGCAATGATGTCTAGAGCGTAAAGGTTAGTCATAAATTGAAGATCAGGCGTCACTTTGGAGCGTTTCTCAAAAACTAGCAAAATACGATGATGTGGTTTGAAATAAAAGGAATATTTGTTTTTATTTCCAAAATAATCTTCGAATTCCAACAAGTCATTTAGGCACAGAATGTACCCGTTGCAGAAAATATCAGTTGTAATATTTTTGAGTCTATCCATTTCGTAACTAACGATTACTTTATGGGAGCGCAACAAGGCCTGGTCGAGGACATGTGACAATATGTTGCTGTCGTGGACGTAACAAATTGTTTTTTTGTCTTTAAACACTGCATTGGTGATGTTCAACAGTAGTTCTGTCGTATCAGTTTTGGCGGCGTGCGCAAAAACCGGAATTAGGAGAAATATTACAATCATCGTAGCTGCTTGCATGGCCGCGTAATGGTGAAGTTGGATAAAAAATTATCCACTTAAATAATTAAGCGCCGTGAGAAATTGTCACGTGTCAGCTCGCGTTAGGAATGTTTGTACGTATAAAAGTGTCAAATATGAGTATGTACTTCGCTGTGAATTTTGTCAACAAATGAAGTTTGAAGAGCTATGCGGACAGCATAGCAGAAATAGTTCGTAACTTTTTTCCTTGTCGATTGATTTTTGTAAAATATTGATATTTGTGAAATACACATACAATACATGCTTTATTAGGACTTAATCCAGTTGCTAGAAGATTTGAGATGGCAGTAATTCGAAGTAAACAAATTTTTTCACGTTTTTCACGCAAAACTGCAAAAAACGTATTTCACAGCGCTGCACTAAATATGCCACTACTGTTTCGTTTGTTGATGAAAATGTATGAAACAAAGTTTGTTCGAAAGAGGGAGCTGCAAACTTTCTTTCTATGTGCTCTATGAGCTACATAGCATTGCCCAAATAGCATTGAATTGCACCGGCAATATCTAGTATATAGCTTGTAATAGATAATCCAAAATATGCGGTTTTTCCAAAAAGTCCGAATTTTTCACTTAAAATTTTTTTTCAAACTGGATTTCTGTATCGAAATCAGATGAAGTGGAGTGAAAATATCGTGGCATACAACCTTAAACTTCATGCAAGCATCCAAAAAATTTTTTTGTGGTCATACCGACCAAGCAGCAGAAAAAACAATTTTTAAGAATTTTTTTCTTAAAAATGGTGGGGTTTTCGAAAAAATTTCGTAGAACAAAAAGTTGTTACGATCAAATTTTTTCATAATTTTTTGAGACGTTTTTACATTTTTCAAATTTTTGAAAATTCATAAAATCCCAAAAATTCTGAAAAAATTTAGGCGTATTCTCTGATTAATTTCAAGAACTTTTTGCACTATAAATTTTTTTCTGAAACCCCATCATTGTCGTGAAAAATTTGTTTTACGAATATTTCATTCAAACTTCATCGGATTTGGAAAAAAACAGGAGTATGAAATGAAATTCTAATCTATTAGCTTGAATGTGTAGTTAAGTTTAAAATGTACTGGCTAATTCAATATTGTATCCCGAAAATTATACAATTTTAAAATTTTTTTTTTGTTTTTTAGTTTTTATGTATTTTTGTTTTGTTTTGTATTTCTTGTACTTATATTATAATATTTTATTTTTATTACGATAAATAGTAATCTATTTCTTCATATATTTGATTTTCTTTTTTTGTAATTGTAGTTATTTTTGACGAATTTTTGAGAAACAGTTAACACAATAAAATTTTTTACAATTCAAACAAAATCGTGTCGTTCTTAATTCACATTTTGATTCAGAGCATACTCGTCTCAATTCACTCAAATTTTTTCAGAATTTTTGGAATGATTTTAAGATTTTTCAAAAATTTGAAAAATGTAAAAACGTCTCAAAAAATTGTGAAAAAATTTGATCGTATTCTTTGCATAATTTTAATAACTTTTTTCTACGAAATTTTTTCGAAAACCCCACCATTTTCAAGAAAAAAGGTTCCTAAAAATTGTTTATCCGGTAATTTGGTCGCTAGAACCTCAAACACGTCTCAAAAAATTGTAAAAAAATTTGAGCGCATTCTTGGCATAATTTTAACAATTTTTTGTACTACTCGTATAAAATTTTTTCGGAAACCCCACCATTTTCAACAAAAAAATTCCAAAAAAATGTTGAGCTGCATTTTTCGAGGAATCTGGTCACAGATTCTGAAACTTCAGATGAATTTACGTCGGATATGGTAATATTTAAATTTTTTAAGATCTTTTTTTGAGTCATCGCAGTCGTTGAAGAATGAAAAAAATACGTCACTTTGGGCGTTAATGGGTTTTAAAAGCTAAAAATTGGAACACAAGTAGGTTTTGTAACAAGAATGACCTTTTTCCGTAAAATGTAGAATAAGAAAGTTTTCAACTCGTTTTTAATTCATTTACTATTAAATATTAAAAAAACTTAACTATCAAAACAGATTTCTTTAATTGTTAAACAGAATAGTAAAAGCTCTGAGGGAAAAGTTCAACCGGAATTAATATAATCGCGTGTCGATTGTAATGAAATATGACAGCTTCTTAAAAATGTATGAAGAGTAAGTGAATCAAAAACCAGTTCATACCAGAAACAAGTTGTAGTTGTTCTATTAATATTTAATTATGTAATTGTGTTGATTCTTGTCAGGTTTTTGATTTAGTGGAAAAGGAGGGGTTGGATGTAAATAGCAAATGGGTCGATAAATGATATAAAGTACTTATAAAAAGCAAACACGGAACTGCCAAATGGTTATCTATGTTATAATTAAATTTTTAGTTAAAGTTAATGAGATAGAAATATAAACATACATTACAATATTTTTTAACGAAGTCACGATTTATTTTTGTATTTATTTATTTATTTTATTTCATTCTTTCAATGGAAAGAAATAGGATGAGTAAATTTTATCTGGCAAATACAAAAAAATATGCACAAAACAATAAAATTACAATAAAAAAAAGAACGCAAATGCAAGCAGAACTATGTATTATAAGCTATTGCTTACAGGATTTTAAAAATTAGAGGGCGCAAATTGGAGATAGGAGTGAAAATGCACCCCGTTCAGTTTTTTAATTGTAGCTCGAAAACGAAGCAAAATTTCGCTATAGTTCATAGGAAAAATTTTGTAGAGAATAGAATTTCTGATTGAAAGAAAAATTTTATGCAAAAATCGTTAATAAACAATTTTAAAAAAGCAAAAAATAAGATATTTTGATTTTTTTTACTTATTTGACTATTTTTTTTTAGTAGAAGGAGGCAAAAAAATCGCTATACAAAAAACTACATGAGATTTCCTTCAAAATTATGCGTTTTCAAATGTTTTTGGACTGAACTGAAATATTTTTTAGATTTTCGTCGTTTTTAACATAATAATGATTATAATTCTTATTATTTTAACGGTAAAAGTCGACCTTGTAGACTTGTAACGAAACAGAAATGAAATACATTTAAAATTAAATCATTTTACAAATATAAATGTTTTTAAATTCTAAACAATATTTGAGTATAATTAATAAGTAGCTTAAATTAAATCGTTTATATATGTATGTATATTATTATAAATCTCCTTATTTGAGATAGTAAAAAAGAAATAGTATGATAAACTGTAATTTCATTTGAAATATCTCTCATAGTTTCATACAGTTGTGAAAAATTTTTTTATTTATTATTAACAAATAAAACTTTTGAAATAATTTTTTATTAAGTAAAGAACCAATTCGTTGTAAAGATAATAAGAATTATAATCATTAATTATTATGTTAAAAACGACGAAAATCTAAAAAAAATATTTAAGTTTGACCAGTTATAACTCAGTCAATATTAATCCAAAAACTTTTGAAAATGCATCATTTTGAAGGGAATCTCATCTAGTTTTTTTGTACAGCAATTTTATTTGCCTGCTTCTACTAAAAAGAAATTAGTCAAAAAAGTAAAAAAATAATTAAAATATCTATTTTTTTGCTTTATTTTTAAATTGTTTATTTAATTAATTTATTTATTAATTTTTTTTTTCTTATTATTTTTATTATTTTTATTTTTTAATTTTTTAATTTTTTTCTTATTCTTATTCTTTTTTTATTATTTATTTATTTATTTATTTATTTATTTATTTATTTATTTATTTATTTAT